>NW_024412415.1:12223688-12251384 GCF_014898765.1 Herpailurus yagouaroundi | reverse complement strand
GAAGGAAGGAAGGGAGGGAGGGAGGGAGGGAGGGAGGGAGGAAGGAAGGAAGGAAGGAAGGAAGGAAGGAAGGAAGGAAGGAAGAAAGAAAGAAAGAAAGAAAGAAAGAAAGAAAGAAAGAAAGGGCAACCTATCAAATGCGAGAAAATATTTTCAAAGGGCTAATATCCAAAATACATAAAGAATTCATACAACCCAACAACAAAATAATCCAATTTAAAAAATGGGCAGAGGGAGAGCAGGAACATGACAGGGATGTCCACTCTCACCACTGATGCTTAACATGTTGGAAGTCCTAGCATCAGCAATCAGACAACACAATGAAATAAAAAGCATCAAAACTGGCAAAGAAGTCACACTTTCACTTTTCACAGACGACATGATACTCTACATGGAAAACCCAAAAGACTCCACCAAAAGGCTGGTAGAGCTGATACATGAATTCAGCATATTTGCAGGGTACAAAATCAATGTACAGAAATCAGTTGCATTTCTATACACCAATAATGAAGCAACAGAAAGAGAAATCAAGAAATCAATCCCATTTGCAATTGCACCAAGAACCATAAAATACCTAGGAATAAACCTAACCAAAGATATAAAAGATCTGTATGCTGAAAACCATAGAAAACTTATGAAGAAATTGAAGAAGACACAAAGAAATGGGAAAACTTTCCATGCTCATGGATTGGAAGCATAAATATTGTTAAAATGCCAATACTACCCAAAGCAATCAACACATTCAATGCAATCTCAATCAAAATTGCACTGGCACTCTAATCAAAGCTAGAACAAACAATCCTAAAATTTAGGTGGGACCACAAAAGACACCGAATAGCCAAAGTAATATTGAAAAAGAAAACCAAAGTGGGAAGCATCACAATCCCAGACGTTAGCCTCTACCACAAAGCTATAATCATCAAGACAGTATAGTATTAGTACAAAAACAGACACATAGACCAATGGAATAGAGAACTCAGAATTGGACCCACAAATGTATGTCCAACTAACATCTGACAAAGAAGGAAAGAGTATCCAATGGAAAAAAGACAGTCTCTCTGGCAAATGGTGCTGGGAGAACTGGATGACAACGTGCAGAAGGATGAAGCTAGACCACTTTCTTACACCATACAGAAAAATAAACTCAAAATGGGTGGAAGACCTAAACGTGAGACAGGAAACTATCAAAACCCTAGAGGAGAAAGCAGGCAACAACCTCTTTGACCTCACCACAGCAATTTCTTGCTCGACACATCTCCAAAGGGAAGGGAATTAAAAGCAAAAATGAACTATTGGGACCTCATCAAGATAAAAAGCTTCTGCACTGCAAAGGAAACAATCAACAAAACTAAAAGGCAACCAACGGAATGGGAAAAGATATTTGCAAAGGACATATCAGATAAAGGGTTAGTATCCAAAACCTATAAAGAACTTCCAAACTCAACACCCGAAAAGCAAATAATCCAGCGAAGAAATGGACAGAAAACATGAATGGATACTTTTCCAAAGAAGACATCCAGATGGCCAATAGACACATAAAAAGATGCTCTATGTCACTCATCATCAGGAAAATACAAATCAAAACCACACTGATATATCACCTCACACCAGTCAGATTGGCTAAAATTAACAACTCAGGAAACAACAGATGCTGGCAAGGGTGTGGAGAAATGGGAACCCTCTTGCACTGTTGGTGGGAATGCAAACTGGTGCAGCAGCTCTGGAAAACAGTGTGGAGGTTTCTCAAAAAATTAAAAATAGAATTACCCTACCACCCAGCAATAGTACTACTAGGAATGTATCCAAAAGCTACAAGAGTGCTGATTCATAGGGGCACATGTACCCCCAATGTTTATAGCAGCACTTTCAACAATAGCCAAATTATGGAAAGAGCCTAAATGTCCATCAACTGATGAATGGATAAATAAGTTGTGGTTTATATATACAATGGAATACTACCTGGCAATGAGAAAGAATAAAATCATGTCATTTGTAGCAACATGGATGAAACTGGAGGGTATTATGCCAAGTCAAATAAGTCAGAGAAAGACAGATATCATATGTTTTCACTCATATGTGGATTTTGAGAAACTTAAGACCATGGGGGAGGGGAAGGGGAAAAAATAGTTACAAACAGACAGGGAGGGAGGCAAACCATAAGAGACTCTTGAATACATAGAACAAACTGAGGGTTAATGGGGGAGGGGGAGAGGGGAAAGTTGATGATGGGCATTGAGGAGGACACTTGTTGGGATGAGCACTGGGTGTTTTATGTAAGCCATTTGACAATAAATTATATGAATGACTGAATGGCAGAAAGAAAGAAAAGGAAGGAAGGAAGGAAGGAAGGAAGGAAGGAAGGAAGGAAGGAAGGAAGGAAGGAAGGAAGGAAGGAAAAAAGAACGAACGAACGAACTTGTTCATAAAAGGCATCAAAATGCTACTCTTAGGTTGGGTTGTCCCAGAAGCAGATCCTAAACAAAGGATTTGAGTGCAAATACTTTATTTAGGAGATTCCAAGCAGCGGCGGTACGAGGATAAGGAAGGTAGAAAGAAAATAAAAGGCAACCTATAGAGAGTACCGTAACAAGCAAGTTACCCCGGAGAGCAACTGGGGCTCAATCCTACTGAGCACCTCCAGGAGGCTGTGTAAGAATCTTGCATTCGTTTCCATTGCTGTGTTACAAATTACTGCAAACAGAGTTTAAAACAACACACATTTACTATCTCTTTTCCATGGCCATGAGTCTGGGGACAACTTACCTGTGTAAGAGCACTCCAACTGGTCTTAAGAGTTAATTTGCTTCAAGTTAACACACTTCTTACTTGCTGACCTAAGTCCCTGGATCTGAATGTAGCAGATGGATCACTGGCTTTCAGGAGGACAAAACTTCCCCAGGCCACAGAGGCCAGCGAGTCTGTTTGAAGCCACCTTGGCTTTTTTATTAGCCTGGTAATTTTTTAGCAAAATATTTTTCTTTTTTTAGGCCACACAGATGATTTTACCAACTTCCCTTTGTGTATCTATAGACCTTGCCTTCCTTTGCGAAAATAACAGAGTACTCCTGCACATCATGAAACAAGAACCTGTCCACCCCTCCCCCCCACACCCTGCACAACCCCCGAGCACTGCGATAATGTTTGTGGCTGGCACCATTGAGTCTACATGTGATCAAATGTTGCAGACCACTGCACTCCTTTTACCGATTAACACTAAACCCCTTTTTAAAACCCCTGGGTCAGGCAGAAACCTCACAGTTGGCTTTTGGACAAGAGCCTGCCTTCCCCCCAGGCGGCCAGCTTCCTGAATAAAGCTCAAATTCCTTTCCAATCAAAACTCATCTCTTAAGTATTGGCCTTTCAAGCGACAGGCAGCTGAACTTGGGGTCCGGTGACACTTAGACCCTCTATTCAGGGTCTCACAAGACTTCAAACAATATGTCAACCAGGCTGCATTTCTTTCTGGAGCTTGTGGTCCCCTGGGGGCTGATGCCAGCATTCTGTTCCTTGTGAATAGCAGACTGGAGCCCTCAGCTTCTGGAGATGACCTGCCATTCCTTGCCCTGAAGCCCTTTCACAACATGGCAGCTTGCTTCCCCAAGGCCAGCAGGAGATTCTCTCACTGTGGTCGGCTGAGATGATGTCTTACATGACATAATCACAGGAGTAACTATCCCGTCCCATTTGTCATTTTCATTGGGTAGAAGCAAGTCTCAGGTTCTGACCACACCCATGTAAATGGGATCATCACATGGTGTGACTCATGGTGGCTTCCCTTAGAGGCTAAATAATAACTCAGCATTGTCGTGCTTGCAGAATGAGGATGGCACTTATCTGCTCATTCCCAACTTGTTCCACATGGGGCTAACAAATGTGCTCCTGCATTCAGAGGAAGCCTTGGAGCAGTGAGTCCCATGGGCTTGATGTAAGAAGCCCTCAGCATGTTTGAGAATTTCAAAGACTGAGGCAAAGACAGCTAGGCATTGGAGCAATTATTGACTGTTATTAAGTAGAGAAGCTTCAAAAAATCCAACTACAGTAAAGGTGGAAGAGGGACAACAAATTCTAATATTTTAAACATCTATTCTTTTTTTTTAATGTTTTTATTTATTTTTGAGACAGAGAGAGACAGAGCATGAGTGGGGAAGGGGCAGAGAGAGAGGGAGACACAGAATCTGAAGCAGGCTCCAGGCTCTGAGCTGTCAGCACAGAGCCCGACACGGGGCTCGAACTCACAGACTGTGAGATCGTGACCTGAGCTGAAGTCGGACGCTTAACCGACTGAGCCACTCAGGCGCCCCTAAACATCTATTCTTTTAAAGGGGCTTAAAATATTAGATACAAATGAAAAAGGCTAAGACTGTAAAATATGGACATAAAACTTGTACCGAATGCATGAAAGACTTAAATAATGTTAATTATGATTTATAATGAAGTTTTTAGTTGATTTTTTTTCTTAATCAAAGAAAGTCACAATAGAAATACTAATCAGAAAACTTTTTAACATATTCCCAGGATCCAGGCCCCAGCCAAGTTTTTGGCACAAACCATCCTTAGAAGTGAACAAAGTTCATGGTAAGAATGACATAGGGTTATCATAGCCAAAAAAGCAGAGGTCACTGAAGCCTTCAGACTTCCCTGGACCTTGAAGGAAGGAATATAGGTTCAATTCTGTATCTGCCACCTCTCAGTCTGTCCCATAGTACAGGACATCCTGTTGTTCCTCTTTTACCTGATTTAGCATTCAGCTGTGCAAAGGATAGTGGTAAACTCCACACTTCACTCTTTGAAGTTAAAGTCTCTCCTAGTCATACCCCTGAGATCACTCTTGACAGAAGCATTTACGGGTCAAGGTTATGGTTATTAGTGTGTCTGTCCTCACTGCCCTCTTTCTGCTGTGCATTACAAGCAGGTAGTGCATGTGCATGTGCATGTGATGGATAAAGATACATGGGTCCATGTCCTGGCTCTCTCCATTATAAACTGTGTGATCTTGAGCAAGTCCCTTAACTGCTTTGGCAAATCGTTTTTCCCTGGAAATAAAGCTATTAAACCAGATGACTATGTGGTTCTCTTCTAAATCTAAATTCTCTGAGCTCTGTGACAGCATGGTCTGGTCTCTCTAAAAGAGAATGGGCAGAAACGTCTCTAATGGAAATACACTTTGTGCCATCCAATATGGCAACCAATAGCCACCTGGGGAATGGGGTAGTGTGAATTAGCAGCTGAATTTATTTTAATTTAAATTTAAATAGCCACATGAAGGTAGTGGCTACTGTACTGGATAGCACAGCTCTAGAGACACATGCATGGGTAGAGAGAATAATTATTTCCTTACTAATGTGGAATCAGTTATTCCATTTTTTTATTCATTGAGTTGTTACAAGGATTAAAGAAGAATGCATGTAGAGAACTTCAAACAATACCTGGCCCACAGTAAGCACAAAATAAATGTTAGCTTTTCTGCTAATACTCTTATTTTATGTAGCTGGGTGTTAAATTTTAATTACTAACCAGCTTATTTTTTGTAATTTGATAAGATAAACAATAGATTTATAAAACTCTAAGCAATTATCTCCTTTAGTTCAATATTTATCTTCATGGGGAAAAGAAAATGGGGCTTGGGAGTGTAGGGAAAAAAACATTAACCAATTCTTGAGAATTTAACATAAATGGAAGCATAATCTCCAAAATTCAGAACTGAATTCTCTTTTTATGGAGTAGTTTCCATTTGTGATGGTATTTTTTAGTTTCTGCTCCATTTCCTCTGAGCCCTTAAAGGGTCTCAACCTCTGTTTCTGTGGCTCAGTAGTTTTACAACCACTGAAAATAGCTCATTTTACCTCTTGTTAGGTGCCCTTCAGAGCAAGATAAGATGGCTAATTACATATGCCATTAACTGAATGCAATTCCAACTAATTGACAAAAAGTATTATACAGCAGCAATTTTTGAAGAACAAAGTTGTATGAAATACAAGGTCATACTCCAGAAGTTTGTCCCCAGGAACAAAGAATTCTAAACGTTTACTGTCTGGCTGTGAATTCTGCTAAGATCTGTGCCTGTCATATAGTGTCCCGGAACTAGGGGAGCTCCAGCATTTAACCGAAATCCACGGAGAGCCTGCTACATATAAGAAGCCCTGCTAGGCGTCATGAATGAAACAAATGTATCTACAATATATTCCCTAAACCTCAAGAAGCTTGCTTTCTCTCTTCTATTGATAGCACTTCCACGAATCCCCTTTGCCCCTAGGAAAATATCTGTAGCACAGTCTACAGTCCATCAGTCTGTAGCCCCAGCTTTCCCAATCAGCCTGATCTCTCCAGTTCTCCCCCATAGGTAATGTGCCCTAGCCTCACAAGAATACAACTGTTCGTTTCCATCCACACACCCCAGCAGCACACGCAAAGCACTCCGCCCCCTCACAATTGCTCAACATCTGTTACCTGCCAGCCTCATTTTGTTCTCATAGACACACCATTCATTCATCATTCATTTTTATTTTTTCAGTATGAAATTTATAGTCAAATTGGTTTCCATACAACACCCAATGCTCATCCCAACAGGTGCCCTCCTCAATACCCATCACTCACCCTCCTCCCCTCCCTCCCGCCCCCCATCAACCCTCAGTTTGTTCTCAGTTTTTAAGAGTCTCTTATGGTTTGGCTCCCTCATTCATTTTTAAACTGTAGCACCATTTCTTCTGTGAAAACCACCCTAAAGCCTCTCTCCCTTCTTTCTGTTACCATTACAGCTTCAACATTACATGATAATAACTGTGGTGGAGATTACATTTTATAAGTTATTCTATCTTGAATCAAAAGTTCCTTGAAAACAATGACCAAATCTTCCCATTTATGTAACCCCAGATCTTTGACCTAGGTTTTCAATGTTTTCTGAATAAAGTAAAAGCAAGATTTAACTAGATTTCAATGGGAAATATCACAGAATGCATTCAGATTTTCAAATACATTGCCATGGGAAATTTAATGGGGGATATCTTATGCAATGAGATCTCTCAGAAAAATCTTACCATGTTTGGTTAAGGTGACAACTGAACCAGTCCCTGAAGTATAAAGGTACAAATGAGAAGAAAATCGTATCAGATGTGGCAGGCAGGAGCTAAGGGTTAACCACCATGACCAATATTTATTTTTTCATCCATGACCGTCCAGTCACTGAGGGATTTGAGAAATCCAAAGATAATGCATGGTCCTTATTCTGAGGCATTTCAGGATTTAACCGAGCAGATAGAATTTTTGCATATTATACTGAGGGAGACACCTGGGCTAAGAGGCGATTCTGAGCATGCCATTCATAAAAATAATTCCATTTCTTCCTTCAAAGTGTCCAAAAGAAGGCCTAGATTGGAGTAGGGGAAAGGGGTGACAGTCTTAAGCAGACACTTTCAAGACACTGGGTTGCTTGTGGATTATTTTTGAACCAGAGTGAGATATAACGTACATACAAATCCATCCAGGGGTCATTGAAGGAAGAACACCAAATATTTCTATCCAACTCTGTGGACACAGAAGGTTCCTTCTTTTTCTCTCTTAGCATCCTACCCATGCAAGATTGCCTCTCTACTTCTGGAGGTAGATAAAACACTACAGTAGATGTGACTCCTTAAAGAGCTTGATAAACTGGTGAGACAGGAGAGTCCCTTAAGGTCCCTTAAGGACCAGTGGAAATAAAACAAGAGAAGGCAGACAAAGATCTCTCCTTTCTCTCTTCCCTGGAAACCCCTGAGGTATGGTTTTTTTCCTTGAGAAGCCCTACATGGTGAGTAAATACCACTGCTGAGCAATGCACTATGTCCTTCAATAGCTTGTAACGAAGCAATAGGCACTAACGCTTGAATTGCTTCACATCTTCCCTTGATTGATTTCCCTTCTCCACTCACACTCACTGCCCTGGGATGGTAACTCTCAAAGTTGTAATACCTAAATCCTTGTCTCAGGACCTGATTTCCAGAAGTCCCAGGTTAATAAATTATCTTATTGTTTCTCAAGCAGAGTAATCCTTCAATAAATGTTTATTGAATAACTCCATGCACACTTTATTTTAGAAATAGGATATAATCCAAGCTATTTGTAATATATGACTTTACCTGAACTATATCATGCATCCCTGGAAGAAGGACCATTTTGTGTCTCAAATAATAACAGCTAAGAGCTAATACTTCACCAGTTCTCACTATGTGATGCATTCTAAGCATATTACATAGATTAACATAATTAATCCTCACAACAGCCCGTGAAGGAATGTGATCATTCCCCTTTTGCCAAGTGAACACATATGACAAGTGTCCCTTTAATTCATTATGTAAATTATCATTAGTGGCACATAATATCACATTGCTTGGTGTCTTTTGCTCTCTTCTTCCTAGGCCTCAACTCCCTGGGCCTCCCACTATAAGTCCTTGGCCTTATTCTGCTTTCTAGATGACCAAAGAAGACATACACTAAACTTAGGACTCAATTTTAAAACTGTAGCCATCCAATTTTAATAAATTAACTAAACCTTACCAAAAGATTGTAGATTGAAGATTCAGCTTCACCTGAACTATGCAAAAAGCACTTTTTCTATGCAAAAAGATCATCAGTATGCCCAGCAGAATAGAGAGATGGGACTTTACCAAACTTGCAGGTTGTGTCATAATGGTATCAGCAAGAAGCCACACACCAGAGACTGATTTTAAGTTTAACATGATCCCTAGTAGCAATTGTGTGGGGGAGGAAAACTACAGCCCCTAACTACCTGGGGCTATATTCCAATATAATGAAATTGTTGCCATCCCTTGAAAAATTTACTTAAACCAATTTTCCTGCTCACAAGGAGCACGCACTGTCTTCCCTTTTTTATTATGCTTATCCTGGCTCACACAAAAATTAAGGAAATTTGTAAGACATACTAAATATATTATTAAAATAGAAAATATCAGTAAGATGAAAAACCCATAAATGAATAAAAGGTCAGAACTTTGAGATGGTGGTTGGTCGGGTTCTGTCTTCAATAAAAAATGGGAGAAGGAAAGAAGTTGCATTCTTTCAATCAACAATGACTGTCCTGATACTATGTGCTAGTCATTATGCTAAATGCAGACAACACAAAGATGACTAAAGCATTGTCTCCCACAGAGCAGGTTACCATCTAATGGAGAAGCTGTGATAAGAGGATACATGTTCTATTTAAATTTGTGAAAAATCATTTGATGGCTGGGATGACAGAAAAAGCTGTCATCCATGGTTTCCAAAGGACCAAGGAGGGCATTCTCTGCTTATAAACTAAAGTATGGGGACTCAGAGCCAGTTTCAACATAAAAATTATCATAAAGTTGTCCCAAAAGAAGCTTCCTGGTAGAGTGGGAAGGGAACTGACTAGGTAGCTATGGTATGCAGGTCCCTGAAATAGCCAAAATATATGGCATTTGTGATTTACTTTAATTATCTGTAAAAATGGAACCAAAAGTTTTACTGTCTTATCTACAGCTAGCAACTGGTGCTGGAAGCAGTATTCAAACTGGTCTCAGATTCCAAAAACCAGCCCTGTTTCTGTTATATTCAGTTTCCTGCCGCCCCCCCCCCCCCCACCTTCCGCTGAAGAAAATAGCTGGTGCTATCCCTTACTGTGTGACTTTGAACTTGTCCGGAGAAATCTGTCCTGAGAAATCTCAAGCACGAAAACACCTGGGAAATGTAGCTCAGCTCCTCTGTTTCATAGATGAGGAAACAAATTTCAAACAAACTTAAAGAAACAGAGTTGAGAGCATTTGACAAGTTTGTTGTTTTCTACTGAGAGATAAGTAGAATTCCATTAACGTGCTTAGTGCCTCCAGATAAACTTAGTTATACCATTTGCTGAAATATCCTTGAAATACCTGTAAGAAAAAAAATCAATTTAAAATAACTGTCATTTTTACTCTAAATGCACTTCAGGTAAGAAAGACATCTGCTAAATCTTGCCAAAACAATACCCAGAAGGTTCTTCTCTAAAGATTTTTTAAAAAATGCCAAAGCTAACAGGGATGCGGTATCTTTAGTTGGGGTGAATCTGCTGCATTATTTATTATCTCATTATGAACCCACATATTTTAATGAATTCATTTCTCTGGAGGCCCATTCACCAGAGGGTTTAAGAGAGAAGAGAAGGTCATGCAAAAAACAAGGCTGACTGGAACATGAAAATCCAACTTGGGTGCACTTGGGTGGCTACTTTTTCACTCCCGTGGCAAAACAAAGAGCAGAGAATATGAAGTCTAAAAGCACTCACTCCCTCAACCTTCATTTCTTTTGGACCATGATGCATGGGAAATATTTTGTTTTGTTTTATAATTATCTGTTTCAGATAGTTAATACTGTTAAACATCTTTCAGCTTCCTTGTTAAAAATTTTTAAATAAAATCCTTCTTTAAAATAAGAACTTCATATATATTTGAGGAAAACTCTGGCTTCTTTGCTGAATCATATTTACAACTGCCTCCAAGACATTCACTCAGTGTTACTATCAATTTCTCCATCAGGTTTGGACATATTCCAAACCTATTCCAAATCCCTACCATTCCCCATCCATCCTCTGTAAACTAACCTCCATCGTTATTTGACTGCCACTACCATTATCCTAATAACCTAGGTTCAAACTCTCGGCATTTTCTGTCCTCTCACATTCAGCTACCCAATCCTATAGCACTACGTGAGAATGCATGTCTATTTATTTCTAAGATGCTCTCTGGGCTTCATAACCACTTGCATAGCCATCCTTATCATTGGCACTCTAATTGGTCTCCCTATATTACTTCTCCTCTTACCAAGTAGCAGTGGGTAGGCCGAATTAATTTTTCTAGAGCACAAAAATTGTCAAGTCTGGAACAGAGGGAAATACCACATATGACACACAATAAAGGTATAAAGCAGATTACTTGTTGATGCCTAAAGTTCTAGAAGAAACAAAAGAATGCATTTGATAGCAATTTCTTACCCTCCCACAGAGAGGAGTACGTGGTATAGCTGGACACTCCAGGGTTTGGCTCCAGAAGACAACAAGCCCTCCCTAGTCCTAGTTATAGAGGAGTAAAGAAAGAGGAAGCAGGAACACACCAATAATCACCTAATAATGGAGATTAAAAGACCCTGAGCCCACATGGTTAGAGAAAATAGCCTTGCTGGTAAGAGAAACATCCAGGTCCCAGCATTAGTCTCTGAGGAGACTACATGCCATCTTCAGTATCAGCTGGAGACCTTGTCACCCTTTTTGCTAGGGTGAGGGAGCCACCTGGACCATTCAGCAGGCAAAGCCAATATGTCTCCCTTCAAATCAAACTCATTTTCACAGCCTCACACAAAACTTCACTGATTCTTCATCACCTAGAAAGGGAAATATATTTCTCTAGCCTAGTGAACAAAATATATTTCCAGGAGGTTATCATCCCACCCTCTAATCTGGCCCCAATATTATTGTACTTACATGGGAAGTAACTGCCTTTCCTCCATATCATCCCCACCCACAATGAGCTGTCTTCTTCCTTTGAATTTCATTGCATTGTTTTACCTCTCTGGTTCTTCTCATACTCTTCCTTGTATTACAATCATCCATTCAGCATCTTCTTTACATTTGTGGGTTAACAACATATGTGATTCAAATTTAAAATAAAATGCAGAGTCCAATTTAAAATAATGACATAGACTCCTGAACTCACATGGATGCACCAAATCCCAGCTACATACCGAACAACTCCCTCTGAAAGAAATTCAGAAACCAGCTGAGCAAATCCTACACATCACACAAACAAGAAAAAAACACTTAAAAGTGGGTCTGAAAGGCTGAGACACCATCTCCCCATAAACGTCACCCCCTGCACAGCAAAGTACAGTCCAGATAAAATACAACTCCCAGCTTCTCCCTGAGTGAAGGGTTTGCACCCAACATCTAGCAACTCAATTTTTAAGACATCCACCTGAGAGACAGGCCCCCAAAACACCTAGCCAATTGGGCTTGCATCTACAACACTAACAACATTATAGTAAACAAAGAAACAGTTCTTAACAAGCTCAAGAGGACTCATTGTGGCTAAGTGTGGCTCCTCACTGCCCCCCCAAGGGCTCAGCAGAAATACAGCTCACTAAAACACCCATCTTTCCCCTAAAAGAGGCTTACTTGTATACCTTAAAAGCTGTAGGCTGAAACTCAGTCTTCCAATTTGACACACGTGTAGGGGCCAACTGCAGACCTTTCCAGAAACCCAGAAGGCTGGTGAGTGCCATCTTCACACTGTTCCCCTGCCCTGACCCAGGTCACCAGGGTTACCCTGAAGGAAACCTGTGTATATGCATCCCACCTTTTGTGGATGCCAGTTGAAGATTGCATCTCCTTGGTCTTCTGTCTCTGGTGGCTAGTGAAGCTTGTGTTCATGGGTCTTGCAGTAAAAAAAGGGAAAAAGGAAACAGCTCTTGACTGGCTATCTCCCCTAAAGCTCACACAGAGGCACCCAACCCTGAGTCTTCCCCTGAGGGAGGCCAATTTGCATATTTTGGGTACTTGCAGCATGAGGGTCTGGCTTCTAGTTTGACACACATCTAAAGGCTGACTGGAATACTCTTCAGATACCAGGGAGATGCCATCTTCACATTCACTTTCTGCCCATTCCAGGTTGGCAGTGTTCACATGAAAGGAGCTTGGGCATACATCTGGCACCCCAGCTTCTGACAAACCAATGGGTCAAAGGACAAAAATAAAAAAATCTTGTGACAAAAATGGAAATACAACATCCTAAAACATATGGCATGTATCAAAGACAGCTGCTGCCCAGAGGACACATCCCTTGAGAGGCTGGCCCTGGTGGCCAGCAGACTGTGTTCATAGGTTCAGTGGCACTGCAACAAACAAAGAGGCAGTTCTTGGCTCCCTGCCCAGACTCTGGGGCCTGGCACAGAGGGAGTTGAAAGAGTCAGCAGTATCCTATTTTTCCCCTGAAAGTGGTATATTTGCATATTTTAAAAACTGCTGTGATGGTCCAGCTTCCAATCAGCCTGCATCTAGGTGCTGACTGAGATCCTCCCTTTGGGGATACTGACAGTCTTGGCACAACCTCAATTACTGGGAGCCACAAGAACAAAAAAAGCTGCTTGAGCAACCACAAAAATTTGAGAGATAACCAAGAGCTAGGGCTGGAAAGAATTAATAAGGTTCATCTTCTATATGGAATCACTCCATGAAGACTGATAGACATGGCTGTTTTATCTAATGTACTAACCAATACAGAGGCAAAGAAATGAAAGAAACAGAAATAGGTTTCAAACAAACAAAGAACCAATAAAACCCCAGAAACAGAACTTAATGAAACAGAGAGAAGTGATTTACCTGATAAAGAGTTCACAATAATGGTCATAAAGATGCTCACTCGTATCAAGAGAACAATACATAAACAAAGAAAGAATTTTAACAAATATAAAATATAACAAAGTACCACAGAGAAATCACAGAACTAAAGAATACAATAACTGAATGGAGAAATTTCATAAAAGGGTTCACTAACAGACTAGAAGAGATGGAAAAAAAGATAAAGCAACTTGAAGACAGGGCAGGGGAACAAAGTGAAAACAGAATGAACAGAATGAAGATAGCATAAGGGACTTATAAAACACCATCAAGTGGACCCATATTGGGAGGATAAGGATCCCAGGAAAAAAAGAGGGGGGCTGAAAGGAGGGAGGGAAGTGTCAGAAAATTTAGTTGAAAAAATGGCTGAATGTTTCCCTAACCTGGGGAAAGAAACAGACAACCAGATCCAAGAATCCCAGAGAATCCCAAAGAGAGGAAACCAGACATACACTGAAACACATTATAATTAATTCGTCGAAAGTTGAAGGAGAGAATGTTAAAAGCAGCACAAGAAAAACAAGTTGTTATATATACAGGGGTAACCCCTATAAGACAATCAGAAATTTCAGCAGAAACTTTGCAGACCAGAACAGAGTGGCATGATGTATCCAACATGCTGAAAGAAAAAAAAAAATAGTGAAATGATGGAAAAGATATCCCAAGCAAATGATAACCAAAAAAAAAAAAAAAAAAAAAAAAATCAACCACAGCTATCCTTATATCAAATAAAATGGATTTTAGACAATGGCTGCACTCTCAATAATAGCCAAATTATGGAAAGAGCTTAAATGTCCATCAACTGATGAATGGATAAAGAAATTGTGGTTTATATACACAATGGAGTACTACGTGGCAATGAGAAAGAATGAAATATGGCCTTTTGTAGCAACGTGGATGGAACTGGAGAGTGTGATGCTAAGTGAAATAAGCCATACAGAGAAAGATAGATACCATATGTTTTCACTCTTATGTGGATCCTGAGAAACTTAACAGAAACCCATGGGAGAGGGGAAGGAAAAAAAATAAAAAAGAGGTTAGAGTGGGAGAGAGCCAAAACATAAGAGACTTTTAAAAACTGAGAACAAACTGAGGGTTGATGGGGGGTGGGAGGGTGGGGAGGGTGGGTGATGGGTATGGAGGAGGGCACCTTTTGGGATGAGCACTGGGTGTTGTATGGAAGCCAATTTGACAATAAACTTCATATATTGAAAAAAAAAATAATAATAAATAAAAATAATAAAAAAAGACAATGGCTGCAATAAGAGAAAAGGAAGAGCAGTATATAATGATAAAAGGATCAAACCAACAAGAGGACATAACATTTGTAAATATTTATGCACCCAAAAAAGAAATACCTAAATATATAAAGCAGATATTAGCAGACAAAAGAGAACAATAGAGAGCAATACAATAATAGAGGACTTCCAAGCCCCAGTTTCAGCAATGGATACATAATCCAGACAGAAAAAGTCCATAAGGAAACACTGGATGTAAACTGTACATAGATCTGATGGACTCAATAGACATTTACAAAGCATTCTACCCAAAAGCAGCAGAATGCACATTCTTCAAGTGCATATAAAATGTTCTTCAGAATGTATCATATGTTATGTCACAAAGTAAGTCTTAATAAATTTAAGACTGAAATCATACTAAGAGTTTTTCTGACCACAGTAATAGGAAACTAGAAATCAATTACAATAAGAAAACTGAAAAATTCACCAACATGTAGAGATTAAACAATATGCTACTGAAAAACCAATGGGTCAAAGGAAAAAAAAATCAAAAAAAATCTTGTGACAACAATGGAATACAACACCCCAAAACGTATGGCATGTATCAAAGACAGTTCTAAGAGGGAAGTTGATATCAATAGATGTCTTTATCAAGAAATAAAAAAGAGCTCAAATAAACAACCTAACTTTACACTTCAAGGAACTAGGAAAAGAACAAACTAATCCCAAAGTTAGAAGAAGAAAAGAAATAACAAAAATGAAAGCAGAAATAAATGAAAAAGAGACTAACAAGACAATAGAAAAGAGTAATGAAATTAATAATTGATTTTTTGGGAAGATAAAAATCACAAAGCCACTAACCAAGAAAAAAAAAGAGGACTTGAATAAAAACAAAATCAGGAATGAAAGAGACATTACAACTGATACTACACAAACACAAAGATCATAAGAAACTACTATGAGCAATTATAGGCCAAATTGGACAACCTAGAAGAAATGGATAAATTCTTAGAAACATATATAACCTACAAAGATTGAATCAAAAATAAATAGAAAATTTGAACAGACCAATAAGGAAGGGGATTAAATCAGTAATAAAAAACCTCCCAACAAACAAAAGTCCAGGAATACATGGCTTCACTGGTAACAATTCAAGCTAACATTTAAAGAATACAAATCCTTCCCAAACTCTTCCTAAAAAAATAGAAGAGGGAACATTTCCAAACTCATTATACAAGGCCAGCATTATCCTGATACCAAAGCCAATCCAGGACCACACAAGAAAGACACGGACCAATGTCTTTTGTCTTATAACTGATAAACATAGATGCAGAAGTCTTCGACAAAATGATAGCAAACTGAATTCCACCAAACATTAAAGGATTATACATCATGATCAAGTGGGAATTATACCAGGGACACAAAGATGGTTCAACATATGCAAGTCAATAGGATATACCACATTCACAAAATGAAGGATAAAAACCACATGATCCTCTGAATACATGCAAGAAAAATATATGACAAAAGCATTTGACTCATGCATGATAAAAATCTCAGCAAACTAGGTACAGGGGTAATGTGCCTCAACATAATAAAAGACATATGTTAAGCCCACACAGCTAATACCATACTTAATAGTGAAAAGCTAAAAGGCAAGGATGCCCAATCTTACCACTTTTATGCAGCATTGTAATGGAAGTCTTAGATAGAGGAAGGAGAAGACAAAGGAGAAGGAGAAGGAGGAAGAGAAGTCATACAAATTATTTAAAAAAAAAGTACAACTGTGTCTATTTTCAGATATATAGATAGAAAGATATACACATACACACACACACATGACTTAAGACTCCACCAAAAAGTTAGAACTAATTAACAAATTCAGTAAAGTTGCAAGCTATATAATCAACATATAATAGTCAGTTGCCTTTCTATACACTAAGGACAGACTAGAAGAAAACTTAAAACAATTCTGTTTATAACTGCATCAAAAAGAATACCTACAAATAAATTTAACCAAGGAGATGAAATATCTGTACACTGCAAACTATGATACTAATGAAAGAAAATGAAGACACAAATAAATGGAAAGATATTCTGTGTTCATGGATTAGAATAATTCATGTTAAAATGTCCACACTACCCAAAGAAAACTACAGATTCACTGTGATCCCCATAAAAATTCCAATGGCATTTTTCTCAGAACTAGAACAAACAGTCCTAACATTTATACAGAACCATTAACAGACCCCCATATAGCCACGGCAATCTTGAGAAGGAAGAGCAAAACTGAAGGCATCATACTTCCTGATTTCAAACTGTATTAAAAAACTATGGTAATCAAAACACATGGTGCTGGCATAAAAACAGACACACAGGTCAGTGCAATAAAATGCAGAGCCCATATATATATGGGCAATTAATATGACAAAGAAGCTATAAATATACAACAGGGACAGGATTGCTCTTCAAAAATGATATTGGGAGGGGCGCCTGGGTGGCGCAGTCGGTTAGGCGTCCGACTTCAGCCAGGTCACGATCTTGCGGTCCCTGAGTTCGAGCCCCGCGTCGGGCTCTGGGCTGATGGCTCGGAGCCTGGAGCCTGTTTCCGACTCTGTGCCTCCCTCTCTCTCTGCCCCTCCCCCATTCATTCTCTGTCTGTCTCTGTCCCAAAAATAAATAAAAAACGTTGAAAAAAAAAACTCTTAAAAAAATGATATTGGGAAAACTGACAGCCACATGTAAGAGAATTAAAAAGACCTCTATTCTACACCCTACACAAATAGCAATTCAAAATGGATTAAAGACTTGAACATAAGACCTGCAACCACAAAACTTCTAGAAGAAACATAGGGGGTAAACTCCTTCCAATTGGTCTTGGGGATGATTTCTTGGATTTGACAACAAAGTAAAGGCAACAAAAGCAAAAATAAACAAGTGGGACTACATCAAAGTAAAAAGCTTCTAAATAGCCAAGGGAATCGTCTACAACATGAAGAGACACCCTATGGAGTGGGAGAATATATTTATAAATCACATATCCAATTATCAGTTAATATCCAAAGTATATAAAGAACTCATCCAACTTAATAACAAATACTTAAAAATAGGCAGAGGAACTGGATATTTTTTCAAAGATGATATACCTTGTGCTGAAGATATATTTGCATCCCCATGTTGATTGTAGCATTATTTATGAAAGCCAAAGCATGGGGACAACCAACCGTGGGTCCAACAACAGATGAATGGATATAGCACAAAGGAATGTTTTTCAGCCACTAAAAAGATCATTCTGCCATTTGCAACAACCTAGATGGAACTTGAGGGCATTACACTAAGTGAAATAAGTCAGACAGAGAAAGACAAATACAATATGATTTTACTTCTACGTGAAATTAAAAAAACAAACAAACCCTGAACTCATAGATACAGAGAACAGATTAATGATTGTCAGAAGAAGGGTGGGTGGGTGGGTGAAATAGGTAAATGTGGTTAAAAGGTACAAATTTCCAGTTATAAGATAATTAAGTACTGAGGATATAACATGTAACATGTTGACTGAAGTTAGTAACATAATGTATATTTGAAAGTGGTGCTAGGAATAAATTTTAAAGTTTCTCATCACAAGAAAAAAAAAACTATGTGAGGTATTAGAGGTTAAGTAAACTTATTGTGGTGATCACTGTGCAATACATACATATATTGAATAATCATGTTGTACAACTGATACTAATACAATGTTGTGTGCCATTTGTAACTCAATAAAACCAAAGAGAAAAACCAAATGTATTGCTTATCATAGTAGCATGTATACAATCACAACCCATTTATTGATAAACTTCTCACCTATTTTGAAAGATTTCTTAGGTCTATGTATTATGTAAGTATATATATATATATGTATATGTATATATATAATGTAAGTATATATATGTATGTGTATATATATATGTGTATATATATATACACACACACACACATAAGTAGACACTTTTGTATATCACATGTATTACATGTAATTCAAGGAATCTTCATCTGCTGAAGCTATTTGGCTTTAAGCCACATTTAACCAGTTAAAGCAAAAAACAAGTTTACTGTAAGCTCATAGGTGTGTTTCAAAGTCAGGAACCCAAATAGGAGAACTTCAGGAGCATAGGTCATATATCATTCAGTCACGATCCCAGCAGGAAACAGAAGGCATTTTCAAAAGGCATAATTAGATTAGTTACAAAAAGGTCAAAGGCAGAGTAAAGAGAAGGCAAGAGGGCAAGACGAAGTTCCCTCTTCCTCCTCCTCTACACCTGGAGTGGTAATGGTGTCTGCCCACTGCTGGCCTTGAGGGGGAGTTTACTGAAACACAGCAAGATCTGTAGCTCCAACTGGAGAAGAAAAATCATCCTGTAAGTTCCGTGACCTTGCGACAGAAAGTCAACCACTGCAAATCTGCAGCCTGACAATGAGGAAGCAAGGAAATAAATACTCTGACCTCTCTTCCTGCATTTTGATCTCCTAATGATACCTCACACTGTCCAAACCCACCCAGAAGCCAGAGGATAAGGGAGTCCCCTTGACTCAGATGATGGAGATCAGCCTCCTGGGAAACACACCTGGGAGGAGAAAGGTGAAGAGTGGATTCAGAAGGGAAAAATTAGTATCATCCCTGTTGGCATTCTCTCTTCATATCACATTTCTATAAAAATGGGAAAGAAGAACAAAGAATCCACACAGAATAAAGTCACGTTGGCCTTTTAGTATCATTGTCCCATACGGGAGAAGATGGCCACCCTGTAACTCTCAGGGTTACATATCTTCTGGTCAGGACATCAGCCCTCGCTCCATCTCATCTCCAAATTCGTGACAGAATGTTTGTCCAGGCTTCAGTTAGGTATTTACTCCTCATTCAATCACATGTGACTGAAGGTATAAACGTGACTGCCAAAGGACTCGACCCAGATTATCTGTTAAAATTTCAAAGAACCAGGACAGCACAGACATCTCCAAGGAATCTGCAAGTGAATCCTAAGTATATACATTTTTTTCTTTCTTCTTTTTTAAGATTTTATTTTTAAGTAATCTCTGCACCCAGTGTAGGTCTTGAACTCACAACCCCAAGATCAAGAGCCACATGTTCTTCCCAGTGAGCCAGCCAGGCAACCCTAAAGTTGGTTTCTGAGAGCATTCTCTGAGCTAAGAACACATATTTAAAAGCACCGCGCTCAACTTGTGATCATGATCATCAGGTAACCAGGAGTTTAGAAGGAGAAAAATAAACTGGAAATAAGGGCTTACCTTTGCTCTGGGCCCTACCATTAAGGCAGCAAAGTGTGATGCCCACCCTATTAGGCCCTAATGTGCTGAACAGATTAACTAGTCTGAAAGGAGCATTTTCATTTACCCAACAGAACTCAGTGTTAAAAATGCACTTGGGTACTGTTTCTGTTTATTTGCCTCAAACTCTGCCTCAGGCTCGTTGAACACCACTCAAAGAAAAGAACATCTCGGAAATAGTTCAAGGCACAATTTCAACCTTAGGAAATGTATTTACAACTAAGGAAAACAAAAACAAAAACAAAACAACAAAAAAATCCCTAAGAAAGGGATGCCTTAAGTTCTGTCTCCACTGTGAAAAAAGCAAGTGACTCTTTATCATACTTTCTGCCCCAAGAGGTACTAACAACAAACATTAAAGTAACCTAGTATCACTTATGCTATAGAGTTCCCTGTCCCCAAATATGTCTATTGAATTGAACTTAATGAAAGAGCCAGAAATTATTCCTTCTAACAGTTAGATCAACTCTCTCTGAGATAACGAGACAATCTGAAATCCCTATTCCATATCTTCCTGAGATGTCATTAGCATACAAATTGTGTACTCTCTCTATGACATATGTATTTTCCACTTTTAAATTTAACTTCCTTAAAGTGAAATACAGTATCCGGAAATTATGCTTTGGAGTCAGACTTGGACTCAAATTCTGGATGTGCCACTTAAGTATGTGACTTGGCCCAGGTCCTTCAGAAAGCAGAACCTGGGGGAAAGATTAAAGTGATATTATCTTATTTGGGAGATACAAGACATATTGGTGAGGATGAAAAGGAAAGAAATGAGAAAAGCATGATGTGATCCCTTTACCATGATGGTTACTACTCACAACAAGCTGCATAAAGACAAAGCAAGGTAAGCAGCAGGTGTAGTCCCTTGGCACATACCTAGTGCTTCTTTAGAAAAGTTACAAATTAAAAACAAAAATTAGAGTAGCCACAGAGGGTGGAATTTGGGAATTCATACTCATCTTCCCCTCATCTTTCATTTCCCATTTGTCAAAATTCACCCCGTGGGGAGTTAACTCCTCCGTACTTCTGGGTTGTGTCATCTGATTCCAGCAGTCACTTAGGAGACTAGATCCCATGCACTGTGGTGTTATATTAGTTTTATATTAGTTTTCCGTTGCTGAAGAATAAATTAATACAACCTAGTTTCATAAAACACCATTATCTCAGCTTCTGTGGGTCAAGGTTATCTTTGTTTCTGCGGTTCTTCTGCTCAGGGTGCTATAAGGCTGACATCAAGGGGTCAGCCAGCTGCATCCTTATCTCAAAGCTTGTCTGGGGAATGATTTGCTTCCCTGATCCTTTGGCACGTTGACAGAATTCATTTCTTTGTGGCCATTTACAGAGTTCTCTGTTTTCTTGCTGGTTATTGGTGTGGGGCTACTCCAGTTCCTAGAGGCCTCTCTTGGGTCTTTGCCAAGTTGCCCTTCTCACAGGTTGGCAGCCTGCTCCTTTAAGGCCAGAAGAGGGATCTGATGCCCCATCTTCTCTTAAAGGATTCCCCTGATGATGTTTGCCAATGGAGGATGGATCACAGAATTTGACGAGAGCGTGCAGGTGGGTGAGGCTGGGTGCTGAGGCAAGATGCCTTTAGATCTTCAGGACAGGACCAGTGACAGATGCCTGCCCATCTGCCCACCTGTTTTATCAGGTGCTTTATTTCTACTGCCAAGACTGCCTTGCCCATGTGGGCTGTCCTGGTGCTGGGTCCCTGCCGTAGCCACATAGGTACTTCTTAATCTGTACCCTGTAGAGGTCATTAACTGCTCCTATGCAAAATGAAAGTCCAAGAAAACAAACCTCAGAATAGAAGTATTGATGCAGAGATTTAAGTAGAGGTAACTATTTCCATGAGCTGATGCAGAGACTGAATGGCTATGGGTCCTCGGAACAGGCACCGCTAATCTTGATGCAGCTTTAAGTCATGCTAGATGCAAAGAGATCTGGCCCAGGACTCTCAGACATGCATCAAACTGATTTTGTGGCTCACTGCCAAGCTTTTAGGCTTTGTCACTGGACTGATACCTCAAATTCGAAACTTTAGTTTTTGAGAAAGGCAAGTCAGCATCCTCAAAAAGCCTGACTGATATATATACACAACTCTGGCCTCCAGTCTTCCACGAAAACAGACACCACTGCCACCATGCGGGCCAAACCCTACTGAAGACTGTTCCACTATCACTAGCCATTTGGCTGGCCCCACACCCAGGCGGCTAGTGCCAGTTAGATCAGTATCTCACATGAGGGAAATGTTCACTCATTTCTTTTTTACCGGGTCGCTCAGTTCTTGTCCCAGATGCAGCAAAGAATTGGAAACCCAAGGCCAGAATGGGGAGACAGAGTTTGAGTAGACAAGTACAGTACACTTTCAAGAATGAAAGTGGCCACTGCCAGAGTAAGACTGGCAATGGCACCAAAGAGCTCTAGCTGCATCCTTTAAGCCTGTTTTATGTACAGGTCAATGTGGCTTTGATTGACATTTGTGATTGACAGCTAATGATTATATAACATTTTGGCTTTTGCACATGTGCCTACCCATGATGCATGCTGGAGGATGTGGCCAGCATCTGCTTTACCCCTCTTCACTCATGCCTAACTAACTGCCTAACACTTTGTCTGACTAGGTCAGACCACAGGGATACAGAGCTTTCTGTCTTTCAGGTTTGGGCACAGAGAAGGGTTGGGAGAAGTGAGCTTTTAGGAAACAGCTATAAGGATTGTTTTCCTGGTCACCTGTGAAGGCACCTCACCTGACTGATGGCTGTTCCCCTAAGAATAGCAGAGAAGGCCATGGTGCTTAGAATCTATATACCTTGCTAACAGAGTGTTACCAGAAATCTTCTCCTTCCAAGTTTTGTTGTGACAGTATCAACATGACAGACACATAGCCATCATACCCACTAAGCCCTCAGGTGGGCTTTGTCCAAAAAACCCACCACAGCAGGGGCTGCGTGGGCCTGTTTGCCTGAACCTCAACAAGATCATGTTCCTCCTCCTCCTGATCCCCATGTCCACACTCAGTGCTGGAATTATTAGTCCAAACTCTGGCCAAAGACAAGCTTCCCTCCAGAAAAAAGGGCAGGAGTTCATAGCTTCCACAGCCCAGCTGGCCTTGGCTAACCTGTGAGGTTTAAATGGAGGACCTTGGGCCCAAACAAGCAACAGCGTATTCAGAATCACGGAACATTTTCGTGACCACTAAACCAGCCCTGCAAGAAATTTTAAGGGGGACTCTCTTAGGGGAGAAAAGATCGGAAAAAACTGAATAAAGACCATAAGCAACAAAGACTAGGAAGGGCCAGAGAATACCACCAGAAACTCCAATTCTGCAAGAAACATAATGGCAATAAATTCCTATCTTTCAGTACTCACTCTAAACGTCCATGGACTCAATGCTCCAGTCAAAAGACATAGGGTAACAAAATGGATAAGAAAACAAGATCCATCTATATGCTGCTTACAAGAGACCCACTTTAAACCTACAGACACCTTCAGACTGAAAGTAAGGGGATGGAGAACCATCCATCATGCTAATGGTTGACAAAAGAAAGCTGGAGTAGCCATACTTATATCAGACAATCTAGACTTTAAAATAAAGACTGTATCAAGAAATGCAGAAGGGCATTATATCATAATTAAGGGGTCTATCCATCAAAAAGACGTAACAAGTGTAAACATATATGCTCCAGATATGGAGGACCCAAATATATAAATCAATTAATCACAAACATAAAGAAACTCATTGATAATAACACCATAACAGTAGGGAACTTCAACATCCCATTTACAGCAATGGAAAGATCATCTAATTAGACAATCAACAAGGAAACAATGGCTTTGAATGACACACTGGACCGGATGGGCTTAACAGATATATTCAAAATTTCATTCTAAAGCAGGGGAATATAGATTCTTCTCCAGGGCACATGGAATGTTCTCCAGCATAGATCCCATACCGGGACATAAATCATCCCTCAACAAGTACAGAAAGATTGATACCATACCATGCATATTTTCAGACCACAACACTATGAAACTTGAAATCAACCACAAGAAAAAATTTGGAAAGGTAACAAATATTTGGAGACTAAAGACCATCCTACTAAAGAATGAATGGGCTAACCAAGAAGTTAAAGAGGAAATTAAAAAGTCCATGGAAGCCAATGAAAATGATAACACCACAGCCCAAAACCTCTGGAACACAGCAAAGGTGGTCATAAGAGCAAAATATGTAGCAATCCAGGCCTTCCTAAAGAATAAAGAAAGGTCTCATATACACAACATAACCTTACACCTTAAAGAGCTGGAAAAAAGAGCACAAAATAAAACCCCAAACCAGCATAAGACAGGAAATAATAAAGATTAGGGCATAAATTAATGCTATCAAAACCAATAAATAAATAAATAAATAAATAAATAAATAAATAAATAAATAAATAAAATAACAGTAGGACGGATCAATGACACCAGAAGTTGGTTATTTGAAAGAATTAACAAAATTGATAAACCACTAGCCAGTTTGATCAAAAAGAAAAAGGACCCAAATAAATAAAACCAAGAATGAAAGAGATCACAACCAACACAGCAGAAATAAAGACAATAAGAGAATATTATGAGCAATTATATGCCAATAAAATGGGCAATCTGAAAGAAATGAACAAATTCCTAGAAACATATAAACTACCAAAATTGAAACAGGAAGAAATAGAAAATTTGAACAGACCCGTAACCAGTAAAGAAATCAAATTAGTAATCAAAACTCTCACAAAAAGTCTCCCAAAAATCTCCCAAAAAAGTCCAGGGCCAGATGGCTTTCCAGAGGAATTCTACCAAACATTTAAGGAAGAGTTAACACCTATTATCTTGAAGCTGTTCCAAAAAATAGAAATGGAAGGAAAACTTCCAAACGCTTTCTATTAAGCCAGAATTACCTTGATTCCAAAACCAGACAAAGACCCCACTAAAAAGGAGAAATAGGGACGCCTGGGTGGCTCAGTCGGTTGAGCATCCGACTTTGGCTCAGGTCGTGATCTCGCAGTCTGTGAGTTTGAGCCCCGCGTCGGGCTCTGTGCTGACAGCGCACAGCCTGGAGCCTGTTTCAGATTCTGTGTCTCCCTCTCTCTCTCTGACCCTCCCCCCATTCATGCTCTGTCTTTCTCTGTCTCAAAAATAAATAAACGTTAAAAAAAATTTTTAAAAAGGAGAAATATAGACCAATTTCCCTGATGAATGTGGATGCAAAAATCCTCAACAAGGTATTAGCCAACTGGATCCAACAATGCATTAAGAAAATTATTCACTACAACCAAGTGGGATTTATACCTGGAATGCAACACTGGTTCAATATCCACAAAACAATCAATGTGATTCATCACATCAATAAAAGAAAGGACAAGAACCACATGATCCTCTCTATAGATGCAGAGAAAGCATTTGACAAAATACAGCATCCATTCTTGATAAAAACCCTCAAGAAAGTAGGGATAGAAAGATCATACCTTGAGATCATGAAAGCCATATATGAAAGACCCACTGCTAATATCATCCTCAACAGGGAAAAACTGAGAGCTTTCCCCCTAAGGTCAGAAACAAGACAGGGATGTCCACTCTCGCCACTGTTATTCAACATAGTATTGGAAGTCTGAGCCTCAGCAATCAGATAACACAAAGAAATGAAAGGCATCCAAATCTGCCAGGAGGAGGTCAAACTTTCACTCTTCGCAGATGACATTATGCTCTATATGGAAAACTCAAAAGAGTCCACCAAAAAACTGCTAGAATTGATCCATGAATTCAGCAAAGTTGCAGGATATAAAATCAATGCGCAGAAATCAGTTGCATTTCTATATACCAATAATGAAGGAACAGAAAGAGAAATCAAGGAATCGATCCCATTTACAATTGCACCAAAAACCATAAAATACCTAGGAATAAGTCTAACCAAAGAGGTGAAAAATTTATACACTGAAAACTATAGAAAACTTATGAAATAAAATGAGCAAGTCACAATAAAATGGAACAAGATTCCATGCTCCTGGATAGGAAGAACAAATATTGTTACAATGTCAATACCACCCAAAGCAATCTACATATTCAATGCAATCCCTATCAATATAACACCAGAACTATTCACAAAGCTAGAAAAAACAATTCTAAAATATGTATGGAACCAGAAAAGACCCCAAATAACCAAAGAAATCCTGAAAAAGAAAACCAAAACAGAAGGCATCACAATACCGGACTTCAAGCTGTATTACAAAGCTGTAATCATCAAGACAGAATGATACTGGCACAAGAACAGACACTCGGATCAATGGAATACAATAGAGAACCCAGAAATGGACCCACAGATATATGGCCAACTAATTTTTGACAAAGCAGGAAAGAATATCCAATGGAATACAGGCAGTCTCTTCAGCAAGTGGTGCTGGGGAAACTGGACAGCGACATGCAGAATGAACCTGGACCATTTTCTTAAACCATGCACAAAAATAAACTTAAAATGGATGAAAGACCTCAATGTAAGATAGGAAGCCATCAAAACCCTAGAGGAGAAAGCAGGCAAAACCTCTTTGATCTTGGCCACAGCAACTTCTTACTCAACACGAGTCCAAAGGCAAGGGAAACAAAAGCAAAAATGAATTATTGGGACCTCATCAAGATAAAGAGTTTCTGCACAGCAAAGGAAACAATCAGCAAAACTAAAAGGCAACCTGTGGAGTGGGAGAAGATATTTGCAAATGACATATCAGATAAAGGGTTAGTATCCAAAATCTGTAAAGAACTCACCAAACTCCACACCCAAAAAACAAATCATCCAGTGAAGAAATGGGCAGAAGACATGAATAGACACTTCTCCAAAGAAGACATCCAGATGGCCAACTGACACATGAAAAAATGCTCAACATCACTCATCAGGGAAATACAAATCAAAACCACAATGAGATATCACTTTACACCTGTCAGAATGGCTAACATTAACAGCTCAAGTAACAGCAGTTGTTGGAGAGGATATGGAGAAAGGGGATCTCTTTTGCACTGCTGGTGGAAATGCAAACTGGTGCAGCCACTCTGGAAAACAGTATGGAGGTTCATCAAAAAATTAAAAATAGAACTACCCTATGACCCAGCAACTGCACTACTAGGTATTTATCCAAGGGATACAGGTATGCTGTTTCAAAGGGGCATATGCACCACAATATTTATAGCAGCACTATCAATAAGAGCCAAAGTATGGAAAGAGTCTAAATGTCCATCGATGGATGAATGGATAAAGATGTGGTGTGTGTATATATATATGTATGTATGTATGTATACACACATACACACACACAATGTAGTACTCAGCAATAAAAAAGAATGAAATCTTGCCATTTGCAACTACGTGGATGGAACTAGACGGTATTATGCTAAGCAAAATTAGTCAGAGAAAGACAAGTATCATATGACTTCACTCATATGAGGACTTTAAGACACAGAACAGATGAACACAAGGAAAGAGCAGCAAAAATAATATAAACACAGGGAGAGGGACAAAACATAAGAGACTCTTAAATATGGAAAAGAAACAGGGGGTTACTGGAGGGGTTGTTATGGGGGGGGGGAAATGAGCTAAATGGGTAAGGTGCATTAAGGAATCTACCCCTGAAATCATTTTTGCACTATAAGCTAACTAACTTGGATGTAAATTTTTTAAAAAAAGAAAATAACCAGGGGCGTCCGACTTCAGCCAGGTCACGATCTCGCGGTCCG
>NW_024412415.1:12209275-12223288 GCF_014898765.1 Herpailurus yagouaroundi | reverse complement strand
TGGAAATGAAAATAAAACAAAACAAAAAAAATAAACAAAAAAATAAATGTTAAAAATTTAAAAAAAATATATGACATAAAGCAGCATTCAATGACACAGCACGGTGTTCATGTTGTGTTGTTTAATAAGGAAGTACATTTATACCATTCATTTCACATCGAATTGAATGTGTGATTGTAAGGTAGTTTGTGTGCTGCAAGGAGGGTCTAAAAAAATGTTCACTGAAATGTTAATAATGTGTCATTTCTGGGTTGTATGATTTTTACTTTATGTTTGCACTTTTCTGTAATGTTTGAATCCTTTTCTTTTACAATAACAATGTGTCATCTTTTATAACCCAAAAATAAAGGCCAGCATCCATTCTAAAAAATAAAAAAATAAAAAACAGGTGCTGTTTTGAGGAGCAGCATTTTTGCTTGATATAAACCAATGCATATGTAAGTTAAAATGTATGTATCTACATGGATGTGCTTTTCTGAGAAGCTAGGTTGGTTGTGGACCAGAAACCACAAGTTGTGATTTCAAGTTTTCTTATTTTTTTTCTTAAATATTTCTATTTACAGAAATATCATTAATATGTAAATAATTTATGTATATAATGGTTTCTGGAGTATTTGTTACTCAACATATATACTCCCACAAATTGAAGAAATGCTCTATATGTATCAATTTTTTGTTGTAAAGTCAATAGTAAAATTGGAGAGTAGGAGGCTATCAAATTGCAAATCCCATGTTAACAAAATAAACAACACTTTCAAACAAAAGGACTCCCCTGATTATGTTAAGCCCATTTAGTAATTTTCCTTTTGATTAACTTAAATTAATGGATTAGTAACTAATCATAGAGGGGGGGAAGGCGCCTGAGTGCCTTAGTCAGTTGATCAATCGACTCTTGATTTCAGCTCAGGTCATGATCCCAGGATCATCAAATCAGGTCCCATGCTGAGTGTGGAGCCTGTTTGGGATTCCTCCTCTCCTTCCCCCTCTGCCCCTCTCTCTACAACTTAAAAAATAAAATAATTTTTAAAAGTAAATAATCATGTGAATAATACTCCATCATATTCACAGATTCTGCTCACACTCAAAAGGAAGGTATGATAGATACAGGGCATGTATTTCAGGGGCAGGACCCTGGGGTCATCTTATAATTCTGTCTGCCACATCCAATTCCAAAAGTGGAAGGGTGGCCAGGTGTCACTGCAGCACCAAAAAGGAGACAAAGGAGGAAGCCAGGGCACACTGAGAACACATAAAATGTTTTTGTCCCAATACACTGACCCTAGTCAATTTTCTCTAGTATTTTCTCCATGTAAAAGTAGAAAAATTGAAGCTAAGAACTTGTATTTTTTTGATGGAAGAAGCATTAAGTCAGGGTGCATATTAGCTGTTATTTATTCCTATTTCCTCTGTGCCAGACACTACACTATGCATGCACTCCACACGCATTCTCATTTAACTACTTCCTATTTCAACAAACCAGTGAGTATAGTCTTCAAAGCGTCATTTTCCAGATGAGACTATCCATCTTGCTATTGCCTGTATATGCTACATATAGGATTTATATGCATATACATAGTTAGCACAGTGTCTCACATAAAAGAATATTTTCAATGGTTGCTATTATTTTAATAGTTGTATAGAGTTATATGTGATTTTTGGTGAATCATACTTCAATATTTGTATAAAATTTAAGTTATATGGACCAACAAGAATCCCCATGCCTTCCCAAGAAATAAAAATATAAATTAGGCATACAAACAAAAACTTCTTTAAAGTAACTGAAAGGGGCGCCTGGGTGGCGCAGTCGGTTAAGCGTCCGACTTCAGCCAGGTCACGATCTCGCGGTCCGGGAGTTCGAGCCCCGCGTCAGGCTCTGGGCTGATGGCTCAGAGCCTGGAGCCTGTTTCTGATTCTGTGTCTCCCTCTCTCTCTGCCCCTCCCCCGTTTATGCTCTGTCTCTCTCTGTCCCAAAAATAAATAAACGTTGAAAAAAAAAAATAAAGTAACTGAAAATATCTTTGGCTGCTTGTGTTACTATTTTAAGAATTGAACTTCAAGAAAATAAAAGCTTAAGTTCACTGACTCTGTGTGTGTGTGTGTGTGTGTGTGTGTGTGTGTGTGTGTGTGTATGTTTAGATCTACAAAATGTGTGCCATTCTGAAGTGTAGAACTAGATTCAGGAAAGCTTTATGTTTTCCCCTAGATCCTTTCAGAATTTCAGAACAGACTACTTAAAGCACTACTTTCAAAATAATAACATATATCTTCCAAAAATGAAAATTCAAAATTAACACTTTATATTTCTTTTTAATTACAGAGCTTCCATTATCCCCACCCATCAAACCCAGCCCCAGTCAGGGATTTTTTAAACTAGTTCAGCTTCCCTATGTCCCTCCCAACCTTCCTTTCCTCTCCAAACCTTTGCTGTTGTCACAAAAATTAAAGCAAAACAAAATACTAAAATCAACCAGATAATTGTAATGAGATACAATGGCCGACTGTACTTTAGCAATATTCCTTCCAGAGAGAGAATTACTACAATCCGGTGTACCTTGTCATTTTTTTTTTTTAATTTTTCAACGTTTATTTATTTTTGGGACAGAGAGAGACAGAGCATGAACGGGGGAGGAGCAGAGAGAGAGGGAGACACAGAATCAGAAACAGGCTCCAGGCTCTGAGCCATCAGCCCAGAGCCTGATGCGGGGCTCGAACTCACGGACCGCAAGATCGTGACCTGGCTGAAGTCGGACGCTTAACCGACTGCGCCACCCAGGCGCCCCTACCTTGTCATTTTTAAGTGAATGTGTCAAGTGTTCAAACAGAACACACACAAGATGAAATCTATGGAAATTCAACTGTATCAGTCAGTTTGGGCTAAATCATGCTGTGATAACAAACAACCTCTCAAATATTTCAGTGTCCAAAAACAGCAGAGCTTTATTTCTCACTCTATATTTTCATCATGAGTCAGCTGTGGCTCTGCTCCATGAATTTTTATGTCAAGGCCAAGACTGATGCAGCAGCCCCTAACTGGAATTTCTCATCTTATGACACAGGAAGAAGGGGGCCAAGTGGTAGATGATACAATGGCTTTTAAAGCTTCTGTTGAGGAGTGACACGCGTCATTTTTACTCACTGGCCATTTCACTTCATGCAATGCACATAGCCAATGCTGATACCACAGGAGTGGGTGGGGATATGTGATCCTTCCCTATGGAGAAGCAGCAAATATTTTGAACAATAGAAACCATCATGGTTGTATGGAAACCAATTTGACAATAAATTTCATATTAAAAAAAAGAAAGAAAAAGAAACCATCATGGTAATTCATATTAACGCTATACACTCAAAGTAACACAACATTTCTTTGCATATTACTGATGAAAAGATTCCCCAAGTATAGGATTTTGGACTTTCTACCAATTTTGGTACATGGAATCCTTGAGCTAGATCCACTTCTATTTAGATAAAAGCCTGAAAGATGATGGAAAACAGAGCCCAACAGCACAAGGTGAAACTTCCAGGAGCAATAGTAATCCAACAACCATGGGATAAGACCACTCTTTCTAGCCCTATTTATGTATCTAGGGTCTTGCATACCCAGCTGGTCAAATGTGTCCAGTGTGGTCCATTCAAAGTCAGACAATTCCGCTAGCAACTGTACTCTACGGAAATATCCCCTTATACACAGAGGATATTAAGACTCATAAGACATTTAATACACAGCTTACAGATATGTGGTAGCCAAATACTTACGATTCAGCCACCTCTAAGGTACTGTTTTCAGGTTAGGCTCAAGTCTACTTTTGGATCTTGGTAGTGTGATACCATGATCCTTTTCCAAGTCTGAGAAGCCCAGTATCACAGAAAGAGTGGGGATGTTCTTCAACCTTGTAGCACTATTCCTTTCTGTCTCTGGAATAATACCACTTAATTTTCAATGAGCCCTGTAGTAGATGCTATGGTGTCACCCAAGTCCCCCTTCAGGACTAAGACACTCATTCGCCCAGCCACAAAGGGCGTTGGCTACTGATGGCTCATAGCTATGTCCCCACCCAGACATTTCCCTTGACTGACTGAAGAAAGCTGCACATATTGCTTTTCCTCCTCAGGGGCAACCCACATTCAACAACTGGTTGATGTGCTGGTACAAAAGACTGGCCCCTTATGTAAATTGGGAAATTGCCGAAGGGCCTAGTTTTAGAGTTCTTCAAGATATTGGCTGAAATGGCTATTACAACTACATTATAGTTCAGCTTCTTCCTTGGCCCCGTTCTGCATCCATGGTTCCCTCAAGAGGTATTGACGAAGACAGCACACCCAAATAAACATGCTGCATGAAAATATCAGTGTCCCAGAGTCTGTTTCCCAGGGACCCTGATGTGTAACAGCTGATATTGGAGATGATCCTACAAAGCAGACTCTCAAATGGCTTTTGATCTGTATCACTCACTGACCAGCTGGTTAAGAGGAGCCCGTATTGGTACCAAGAGGAGTATAAATATCCCCTGACTTGCTGCAGTGGTGTAATTGTTGAAAAATTTATGAGTGATGAACTGGAATGGATTATCAGCAGAATGGAATGCATTGTCAGATGCACCACACAAGGCATTTGAGAGGTACAAGGGAAGGAGTTATTATAAGGATATGGAATATGTTGGCTGTTGCTGGGTGCCCCCAAAGCACTGAAGAAAGCAGGGACAGGCTGGGATCATTAATCACCAATTTAAGACAAAATATGAACGCCAGAAGCCCTCCTTGATAACATAAAAAGAGACTCTTAACTCCTGCAGGCACAGAGCAGAAAAAACTGAGGTTTGAGCCCAGGTCTTAATTATAATAAGAGACTGGAAGAGCTCCAAGAGGGGTTGAATTCTCAACACCAATGAGTCTTCTATTGTTAATAAAATAAATCTTGCGGTGCCTGGGTGGCTCAGTGGGTTGAGTGTCTGACTTTGGCTCAGGTCACGCTCTCACGGCCCATGGGTTTGGGCCCCACACCGGGCTCTGCACTGACAGAGCCCACTTGGGATTCTCTCTCTCCCTTTCTTTCTGCCTTCCCTCATACATGCGCACGCTATCTCTTTCTCTGTCTTAAAATAAAACTTGAAAAAAAATTTTCAATTGTTTTGGATACAATGATGGATATTAATTAAACTTACTGGAGTAATCATTTCATTTCATTATCTATGTAACAAATCATTAAGTATACACCTAAAATTAATACAATATTATATGTCAATGCTAGCTCAATTTTTAAAAGGGGCTACTACCTCAAAATCAGATTAAGAGTCAACCCCAAAGCATGGAAAATCTGGGTCAAGGCATTCAAAAATCTTGAATCCCGATTCATCTAAAATTCATCCACTGCTCCTATGTTAAAGACCTCCATCCCTGAGGAGTCTACCTAGGGTTATGGAATAGGAAATACAAATTCTCTAAATGGAAACTAGGATAATAAATAAGGCCACCCCAACTTTTACTCCTTGGTAAGGACTCCTTAGGTTCTACCTTTTGGCCCATTGCCTGACACAGTGCCAAGTAATGGTCACTGATTTAGAGTACATCTCACAGTCTAGCGAATGGCACTCTGTCCTGATAAGGGATTCATCATGCTGGCTCCTCAGCTGCAACTTAAAAAGTTGTTTCATTCATTCATCAAGCCAGCAGCTTCTGAGTGGTGGGGTATGTATTAGAAACTATGGATCTCCTAGTCATAGGCTCATGGCTCAGCTTATTTGCTGTTAAGCGTATCTCTTGGGGAAATATTGACATCAATACTCTGTTCTCAGATCTTGTTGCTGACTGAGACCCTGAAGAAAATAAAACACACCCTGCATATGTACCAATTTCAAACACAATGAGTCACTGTTCCTTCCATGGTAGAAAGGGTCCAGGGTAATTCTCACTACCAAATGACTGGTTGATCCCCTCAATAGATACACTATACCAGGGGCTTAGCACTGGTTTTCACTGCTGGCAGGTTGGGCATTTGGTGGCAGCAGAAAGTAGGTAAGTCTTGGCAAGCAGGAGCCCATGCTATGAGGACCACATAGCCTCCATCCTTTCCACCACAGCTACTTCCAGTGCCTAAGCAACACTAACAGAAGCTGGCTGACACTGTGAAGTCATTCTGTGCACTTGGTTATTATTAAGTACCAACCTTCTGTGCTTGAAATATTCTGGTGGATGCCAACATGTTACATAAAGACCTTCACATTTCATGACAACTCTTACCTGTCTCTCCCACAGACCACTTCTGCCTGATTTTCTAATCTTTCTCTTTCCAGGGCCACCAAATAACCAAGTCATCTTCACTGTCCATGGATTAGGGTCTAGGTAGCCCTTCAGTTAAGCCATCTAGAGCATCAGAGGTATTAACCAAGGATGAGGGGTTTCTAGAAGGGGTATTAGAAGAGGGAGATGATGGGTATCAGTTGTGTTATCAAGATCAGCTACAGCAGCAGGCACTGGAGTGTATCTCCCTGGTTTTCTTTTTAAGTTTCTCCAGGAAAAAAAAAACTAACCAGGATCCCGGAGGACATTTTCACAGGTGGTATGATCTTACTATATAAAGCAAGTGGGTCCAAGTGGCACAAAAAAAAAAAAAAAAAAAGCATCCTAATGGATCAAGACCAAGGCACTCATTTCCCCAGCCACTGGAAATAGACCTGCTATTACAGACTCACAACTGTGTTCTGTTGTGGAATTTCCCTCAGCTAAAGGAATCTGCTTTGACCAGGGTTATGCTCCCTGCCCAGCTGATCTACATGGAGGTACCAAAGGCCTAGTCTCTTTGCCAGTTTAGTATTTTTCTGAAAGGCCATCCAGGTGCCGAACTCCTTGTTTTAACGACTGAGAATTGCAACCATATCACCGCTAAACTTCTCCCTCTTAAAAATTTTGCATTTCTCACTTCTTTACAGGGGCCAGCACATTCCCCAGTACATCTTCTGCACACAAATGTCAGAGTCAGAGTCTCTGTCCTCACAGCATGCTACCCATAACAGTCTGAGGCTGTCCAACAAAGGTCTCTCTTGAGATTGTCCATTTCTCATCTGTAACTTTTCTTGACACACAAAATGGCAGATTTCTGGAAACCAAAAACCACACACCCCAGATAAGTTACAGATTAATAAACTGTATCCATACCCACTCCTACTAGGGCAAGGGAAGTATTGGTATTATCCAGTATTGGTGTGGATTCAAAGGGCCCCAGAGAGCCTCTGGCTATTTAGAGAAAGATAGCATAGTACCCTCAGCAACAACAAAAAATAATAAATAAGAAAATTCTAGGTGTGTCCAAGAAATTGGCCATTGGCCAGAAGAAACAGATCTCAAACATCAAGAATATAACCAAGCTGGTGCAGGTACTGAGGAGTTCCATAATGACAGAATCTTAGAGGTCAGCAAAGTGATCCAATGAAACCATTATGAATAGGGACTGGTCACAGTGTCAGTGAAAAGCCAAAAGTCACTGATGTATATAAAGGTGTACCGGCTGGTCTGAATGGCCTCATGCCAGGGGGAGAAAAAAAAGGAAATATCCTTGGAAAAATTAATTGACAAAAAAGAAGAGATTTGCAAGCAGTTTGTTGGATTGATTTCTGCCTCGTCTCTCCTAAATGCTAACAACAGTGTCTAGCTCCTTCATGTGACTAAGCTGACAATGGATGTCTTAGACCATCGGAAGTAAACCTGGAAAGAAGAAATTTTACTTTTTTTTTTTCTTTTCCTTTTCCACATATTGAAGAATTGATAGTAATCTTCCTTTTAACTTTGCTACCAGACGGATAAATATTTTCTGGTAATTATAACTTCTAAGGCATGTCCTCAGACAATCTTTTATAGAATAAAGGTCTACAAGGGCAGACTAGTAGCAAGGGGATAAATCTAAGTTCCAGCCTCTGGAGAGCCAGGCTTGTGGCTATTTCAGGAATAGTGACATTGAGAGTAGTGCAACTCTATGAATATATACACATTTTATATATGTATATATGGAAAGAGAATTTACATAAAGTACACAAATCTTCAGGGTATAGCTCAATGACGTTTACATCCGTATACTCTCATGTAGCCATCTCCCAGATTAAAATATAGAACATTTCCATCACCCCATAAAGTTCCCTCATGCCTCTTTCCAGTCAACACAACTCCTATCCACTGAAGGTAACAATTTTCACGTTTTTACCCACAGACTAAATATCAGTGCCTCTTTAAAGAGAAATCAAGTCCCAAAAAACTGTTTCTAAGATATGGTCTCTGCTTACCATGGTTGGGGGTGGGTTGAGAAGGGGAAAGATAGAGCTGGGGAATAAAGTCTTAGTATCTTCCTAGGTAAGGGGATCTAGGAAAAGTTTCCATTCCTTTTATCTGGGTCTACAGCAGCAAGAAACACAACCCAAGTTCAATTCTCCAATGATCCCAATTACATTAAATTTTCAAATTATCCTGTTACCTTATATTTCATTTCTGCATTAGATGGACAAAGAGAAATATATCCACAGAGATGAACAATAGATCAGGAAAATCCAAAAGAGAAACCTGAGCTTCATAAAAGAAATAACTATTTCAACAATAGCCAAAGTGTGTGGGCTAGTTGAGGATTCAAATGCCACCAATGTAAACTAAATTAAATTGTCCCAACTTTAAGCTTATTTTCTGAGTAATTAATGAGAGTTACTGGTGTAATGGCAGGATGAAGCAACTTAACCTTTAAGAGCACATGGTGTAGGTTTCAAAATGTAACAAATTACAGCGTGAACCTAGAACTCTAATCAACACTAATCAGTCCCCAGTGAATTGGGCAAGTGGGGAAAGCAGGGAAAGGAAGGGGAAGCGAGGTATCATATTTCTCATTTTCTCCAGAGATACAAGATACTGCTCATCTCACCTCCTAATAAACATGTGCCCTGGTATATTACTGGACATCTAATGCTTCTCTGTGTTTCGTGCTGTGCAACTCTGTGCAAGTAATTCTCCTCCTTCAAACCTCAGAGGTAGCTGGCTACGGAAAACATTGTTTTCTACCCAAATAGAAGAGATAAACACCTTAATAAGAAGTTTTCCCATATTTTTTCTTTCTATTTCCAAACTAGGGAATTCTCTTCAGAGTTGACTTTCCAGTGCAGGCTTCAATTGTTTTGCCTTTTATATCCTCCTTCTAGACTTTGGAATACTTTTCTCAGGAATAATGGCAATTATATTTTCCTTATACATTTCATTTTTACTTTAGTTGTAAGTTACATCGTCTAAGAAACAAACCTTAATGGAGTTGAGTATTCAGCGTGTTTAGTAGGGCGTGTCCTTGGGATCAACACAGAAGGGGAAGGAAGCTGGCGTGGGCAGAAGCAGAGCTACAACACAAGCCCATCAGAGAGCAAGGGAGAGAGATTAATTTTAAGGAACTGACTCAGGAAATTGTGGAAGCCTGGAAAGTCCAAAATCTGCAGAGTGGGCTGGCAGAACGGAGCCCCAGGGAAGAGTTGCGGCTCTAGTCCAAAGGCAGTTTGCTGGCAGAATGCTCTACTTCTGGGAAGATCAGCCTTTTTCTATTTAGGCCTTCAGGTGTTTAGATTATATCCACCCACATTATGGAGGGCAATTAGCTTTACTCAAAGTCTTCTGATTTAAATGTTAATCTAGTCTAAAAACACCTTCACAGAAATATCAGGAATAAATTTTGACCAAATATCTGAGTATAGTGATCTAACCAAGTTGATGCATACATTTAACCATCCCACCACCCAGAAATGCATGGTTTGGGGGAAAGATGCCTTTCTACAACTGAGGCTCTCTGAAGGGACCAACGGCTGAAAACTTGCTGATGGCATTCCCGGCAGCTGGGGCAATGAATCCTTCCCCAAAGTGGAGTCTGAGCAGCTACCTTTCTGTGTTCATCATACCTATGAGTCCAATTAAATGTACCCAACAATTAAATTTATAGTTAAAAACTTTATTCAAACTATGTTTCAAAGCAAAGGTTAATAAATATATATTAAGATATAGACATAAAAGGTACATATACCTTTTCTGTTCAAAAGAAATTAAGTGTTTAAAATATCTAAAACTCTTGTTTACCTATGCAATAAACCAGTTGCAGAGTCCATGCTATCTATACCTCATTCGATAATTACCATCACTCATACAGTGAGCCTATCGGTTATCTTCTATCTCTAATCCCTTTCAGAGACAGATGTAGTGACCTCTTAAGATGTCTCGGGAGAAAAAGAGGGAGACAACTTACAGAAACTTACCCTATGACTTAAGCAATTATTTGATAATATTTCCTGGAATCAACTAATAAGTATTATTTAAGGATACCTTGTCAGGACTCAGAACAGAAAGGCAAATCCGTGGAGAGCTCCAGTTGTCATTTGCCTCATTTTCTATTTCTCTCCAGGTTCCAGTAGATATCATGCCAGACAAGAGCAACCACCCACCCAGAGTTGGGTAGAAAAGGACTGATTAAACTGAATCACTTGGGATGGGCCTCACCCTCTTCTCCATGCAATGGAACTCATTCCTTTGGAGGATTCACCTGTCCTTCATCACCAGGCTCAGCTAATGAAATTTTCGTGGGAGTGATTCCCCTCACCACTTGGCCATATTGATTGGCTGAGGAATGGGCATGTGATGCAGAAGGAACTAATGACATATTTGTTGAAGCTTCTGGGAAAGAGGGAGGGAGAATCAGTTTGGTGAAAGGTGAGATTGTTGCAGCCATCCTGAGTATGAGGTGGGATGACAGAGAAGAGCACTGCTGGTAACAATTGAACCTCTGAATGAAATACCCTTAAAGTTAATCCTACCTCTGAGTTTTTCAGTTATGTGACTCCATAAATTTTCTTTTTTGTGCTTTTATGAGCTGTATCATCCACACACACACAAAAAGAACCTAAAATATATGTGAGGTTCTAAGAACAATTATAGAGGAAACACCAATGTGGGGCACCTGGGTGGCTCAGTAGATTGAGCATCAGACTCTTGATTTTGGCTCAGGCCATGATCCCAGGGTCATGGATCAAGCCTCCCTCCATGCTGAGCATGGAACCTGCTTAAGATTCTCTCTCTCTCCCTCTGTCCCTCTCCCCAACGCGTGCTCTCTCTAATAAGTACATACATACATACATACATAAGAAACACCAATGTAACCACCAATCAAGGCAAGAGACAGAATATTGCCAGCACATTAGAAGGCACCTGTATACCTCTCCCACTCCTCAGAGGTAACTCCTTGCCTAACTTTTGTGATAACTATTCCTCCTCTCTACTGTATGTTTTCTGTTTGCCCTTCAGATATACTCTCCATCTTTCACCTTACTCTGTACCTCGAAGGAAATAAATGTATGTATTACATTAACAGATTCTCCTGTACTCTTGTTTTCAGTTGAATGTGACCAAAAGGAGGGATTGGAGGAAAAATTGAATATTGGAGAGGAGAAACCATGGAATAGCTTTGTCACCCAGACTCTAAGGCAGTGGCTGGCAGCAGCTATGTCTCCTCCATCTTTGAAGCTCCTGCCAGGCATAGCCCTTCTCTTTATGTTTCCTCATACCATTATGGTTCTAGCCTCTATCTGAAGGCCTCTGCTTCTGGATTTGCTAATATTCCCCACTCTCCGTGTCCCCCCAGCCCAAGGAGTTCCTGATGAGAACTCTAATTTCTGGTAATATTCACCATCCCTCTTTGGTTTCTCACCTCTTACAAGTTATACCTACTCCCAAGTGACTTGTTGATGCCCTGGACAAATGACGCTGTAATCAGGGTCTTAGCCCTGGTCTTTGCTGCTGGCAGTTTGGGCGTTTGATGGCAGCAAAAGACTAGATAATTCTGTTTGCTTATATTTTGTTCACGACATTGCACTTCATGAATACAATTTTTTTACACTTTAGTAGGTTATAGCGATGTTACTATGACATTAAAAATTTTATTGGTACTCCTGTATCCCTTGGGTAAATTCCTAGCAGTGCTACTGATGGATAGGGGCACTTGTACCCCAATGTTTATAGCAGCACTTTCAACAATAGCCAAATTGTGGAAAAAGCCTAAATGTCCATCAACTGATGAATGGATAAAGAAATTGTGGTTTATATACACAATGGAGTACTATGTGGCAACGAGAAAGAATGAAATATGGTCCTTTGTAGCCGTGGATGGAAATGGAGAGTGTGATGCTAAGTGAAATAAGCCATACAGAGAAAGACAGATACCATATGTTTTCACTCTTATGTGGATCCTGAGAAACTTAACAGAAACCCATGGGGGAGGGGAAGGGGAAAAAAAAAAGAGGTTAGAGTGGGAGAGAGCCAAAGCCTAAGAGATTCTTAAAAACTGAGAACTGAGAGTTGATGGGGTGTGGGAGAGAGAGGTGGGTGGGTGATGGGTATCGAGGAGGGCACCTTTTGGGATTAACACTGGGTGTTGTATGGAAACCAATCTGACAATAAATTTCATCTATTAAAAAAAAATTTATTGGGAATAGGGTCATCTTTTCTGATTCTCCAAAAGAGTTTTGGGTTGGAAGTATATCTTCTGGAATGGCAGACAGAATTCACTGGAAAGTCTATATTATTTGGGATTTTCTTTGGTTTTGTTGCTTCAGATACTTTAAACATTAGATGATTATTCATACTTTCTACTACTTTTGTAAATTTTGATAATTTCACTTTTCTAATCAAAATGTTTCCAGTTTTCTAAATTATGAAAGCTATCAACCTAATATTGTTCATACTTTTTTCTCATTAACCTTTTAAGAACTGGGGGATCAATAATGATGTCCCTGTTATTTCTGGTAATAGTTATTTATGCTTTCTCTGTTTGTAAAAAACTCTAACAAGATCAGTCATGAAATAAAGAAATAGATTATGGATATTTTAATCTTATTTATTTTTTATTTTTTAATTCTATAATTTCTACCTTTAATTAGTAGTAGTATTTACTTCTTTCCAATTTTTATATTAGTTTTGTTATTTTTTTAACTTCTTAAATTTCAAGTGCACAGAATTATATTAATTATAAACCTTAGGTCATGATACATGCTCACCAGTTCTATATACTCTGTCCCACCTTCCCTATATATTTTTTGATCTTTTACCTTTTGAGTTAATTATATTTTATTTCTCCTTTTTTTCTGTTCTTTTAGTGGTAACCTAAAAATTCCAACATATATCCTACCCTAATGTTTAATCTGTACTTCTCCCTACTTCCTTGAAGACTTCAGCTCCATTTAACTCCATCTCCACTTCTCTATTATTGTTGTCATGTACTTTGATTATATATTTTAACCCTATTAGACATTATTGTTTTATACAGCTAATATCATAAATGGACCAATGTATTTGCCACTTTTTTGTTTTTAATTACTGCTTGCACATCAAACTCTCAATATGGGATTTTTCTTCCATTTGACATTCAGAACTTTCTTTAGTCAGGGCCTGATAGTAATGGAGTATGGATTCTCAACTTAAAAATATTTATTTCAGGGGTGCATGAGTGGCTCAATTGGTTGAGGGTCTGACTCTTGATTTCAGCTCAGGTCATGATCCCAGAGTCATGGAATCGAGCCCTGTGTCAGGTTCCACACTGAGTGTGGAGCCTGCTTAAGATATTCTCTTTCTCTCTTTCTCTCTCTCTCCCCCATTTCTTGTACTCTCTAAATATGTGTGTGTGTGTGTGTGTGTGTGTGTGTGTGTGTGTGTGTGTATCTTTTTCATCTTTATTTTTGAAATATTTTTTAAGGTGTAGAATTTTATTTTGGCAGGTATATTTTCAACTTACTGAAGATCACATTCCACTGAATACTGGCTTCCATTATTAGCATTAAGGAGCTAGCTATCAGTCTACTAACTGCCACTCATCGGACATAATCTTTTCTTATGACCACTTTTTTTTTTTTAATTTTTTTTTTCAACGTTTATTTATTTTTGGGACAGAGAGAGACAGAGCATGAACAGGGGAGGGGCAGAGAGAGAGGGAGACACAGAATCGGAAACAGGCTCCAGGCTCTGGGC
>NW_024412415.1:12126358-12208875 GCF_014898765.1 Herpailurus yagouaroundi | reverse complement strand
AACTCACGGACCGCGAGATCGTGACCTGGCTGAAGTCGGACGCTTAACCGACTGCGCCACCCAGGCGCCCCTCTTATGACCACTTTCAAGACTGTTTGTCTTCAGTTCTTTGCAGGTTCACTGTGTGTCTAGATAGGAGTTTCTTTTTATTTTTCCTGCTTTCGCTTCTTTGGGATATTTGAGTCTTTGGATTGGAGTCTGTCATCAGTTCTAGAAAGCTATCACTGCTATCTTCACTCGCTCCTCTCCTAATCAGATGTTAGACCTTTTTAGTCTTATCTGCATTATCCCCTTTTTTTCTGTCTGTGTTGCACTCTGGATCATTTCTTTTGACCTACCTATCCTCCAATTCATTTATGCTCTATTTACCTGCATTTCATCTACTATTAAGCTCCTCCACTGAGGTTTTTTTTTTTTTTAATCAACTTTATTGAAGTGTGATTTACCCCCCATCGAGTTTTTTAATTTAGGTTATTATATATTTTTTCGTCTCCTGAAATTCTGTCTGGTTATTTACAAAACTTCTCTGCCACTTTTAATAGGTTTCTGTACCATCCCTAGATTTTCCAAATTTGTCTTTATTTTACTGCTTTATAATCAGTGCCTGATAATAAGTCTTTATATTTAGTCTTTCTGGATCTGTTTCTGTTATTTCTCTTGTAGCCATTGCTGTCAACGCCCTGCCCTTATCCCTGGGACCTTTTGGTATACTCTGCTGACTCCCAACAGCCACTGTCTACTATCTATTCTGCACAGCACAGCTCTTTTCCCCAGAATGATGGCGACTGTGCTACCCATGTGTGTGGCCGGCTAGTAGCGCCAAGGAATTCACAACATCACCCCCCACCGAACCATCGACCAATGTTTGACCAACCAGAACTGGCAAAAAGTGTGAGTTTCCTCACCTCTTAAATGGGATTGTTCTGAGATGTGTGTTTTGTACTATTTCCCAGTTTCCTCATTAGTTTCAATTCTCATTTCCCACATTGGGCTTTATTGGCTGCCATCCCTACCTCATGCCTCCACTTACCAGCTAGTGTGACTTGCACTTCCTAAATAATCTACATGCCTTCGAATCATTTGTCTTGGAGTCTGCCACCAGGAGAAATTGTAGGATTAGAATATGGCTCCTCCTGGGGCGCCTGGGTGGCGCAGTCGGTTAAGCATCCGACTTCAGCCAGGTCATGATCTCGCGGTCCGTGAGTTCGAGCCCTGCGTCAGGCTCTGGGATGATGGCTCGGAGCCTGGAGCCTGTTTCCGATTCTGTGTCTCCCTCTCTCTCTGCCCCTCCCCCGTTCATGCTCTGTCTCTCTCTGTCCCAAAAATAAATAAAAACGTTGAGAAAAAAAAAATAATAATAGAATATGGCTCCTCCTTTTCTTCTGTGCATAGTTGCCTATTCACTCCTCTTTTTTTTTTTTTTTTTTTTTTTTAGTTTGTCATTTAACTTAGAAATTATTTTGTAGAAATTTGGAACCTAGGATAAAGATACATTTATTCAAAGATTTGGATTTGCTCTGCCAATTCTGGGATCCTTATTGGACCCTTCAAAGTGATGCAAACTTAAGCTAAAAATTCACTTGAGAGCCAATCTATTATTCAAACTTTTCAGCACAAAAGTACACTTTCCTATGGGGCCCTGGGGGGGTAGATATCTAGAGCATATTTAATTCTGGATCACCCTTCCTCTGAAGAATGGCCTTTGGGGGCACCTGGGTGGCTGAGTTATTAAGCATCTGACTTCGGCTCAAGTCATGATGTCACAGTTTATGATCTAGAGGCCTACACCAGGTGAGCTCAAGCCCCACTTCAGGTAAGCACGAGCCCCACTTTGAGTGAGCCCCACTTCTGTCTCTCCCCCTCTCTCTCTGCTCCCCCTAACTTGTGCTCTGTCTCAAAAAAAAAATGGCTTTTTGAGTTCCAGCTTTGTTGGGAGAGGTCTCCCCTCAGGTGCCCCATCTTGAAAACATGCTGTGTTTTGTCTTCTGGTTCCTGTACCTAACAAAACTGCCCCCCCCAAAATAGGCTTAGTAAATGTTCTTTGAACAAAATAAGATTTAAATTCTCAATTTACCTCTCTGGGCTCCCACCTTCTTTGATAATGACCTTTAATTTCTAACAATCTAGCATGTCTCCAATACTTTTTAGAATAGTTTTTATTTATTGTAGGATTTTTATTTGTTCTAAGAATAAGGATCAGTTGAAATACCTAACTATTCATATTATTAAAAATGGGATTCTATTTCCTTTTTTTAAAAGCCAACTTGACACCAGGTTTTCTGTCACTTGCACAATGAAAAAGTCCTAATAATGAAGGAGATGGGTCAAAAAAAAAAAAAAAAAGGAAATGTTTCTTTCCTCACATCAAAATCATGTATTAAATAACTGGCTAAGTTTAAAGGAGATAATATCACAGCGTTTTCACTCCTTGAGATAAACCTTCTGAGAAATTGAGGTACATTGTTTCACTAGTATATTCTATGCACATGCTTATGTCATCCTGTGGGCATTACTGGGTCACATTAATTCACGGGTTCTGTCTATCCATTTAGGCTATGAGAGCCCTCAGGACGATGGACCAGACTGATTCATTTATTATTTGGTCAACAGATATCCATTAAATGTGCCTTGTACAGACAATAAAAATACAAAAGCAGCCAAGATCCCTGCCTTCATGTATCTCGCATATAGGTATGTATGACAGACATCAATAAAATAATCACAGAAGGAAATATATGCATAGACATGTTGCTATAAGAGCATATAATAAGGGAACATGTCCTAGCAAGCAAGTCTGGAAAGGCTTTTGATGAAACGATAATTGAATTTGTTAGCTTCTGTGGAAACCATGTTATTACTTGACTTTTTTAAGGGATTAAAAATTACCCGGGAGAAGCTGTTTTTGAATTTGTTCATTTACCAATATCTGTGGGCATGAGGGTCTCCAGGTTGGTTAATTCGAAAAACAGTCAGATAAATTGCTGTAGCCCCTGTCTGTGCCAGGGAACTCGGTATAGGATGCTTTTTAACCACAGGGTCACGCCCTACATCCAAGCATTCATCTCACACAAAATGGCAGGTGCATTTGTTAAATACTAATTCTTTCAAATTCTAGCACCTTTTCCCCAGAACTATCACTATTATAAAGCAAAATAACGCCATCATAATCAAAGACTAAAACCGTAAATTAAAGGTGCCATCCCATTTATCCATGTTATCCTAGTGTCTATTATTTTAGACAAAGTACAGTTGGCTATGGAGCAATTTGCCAGCTGAGCTTAAGAAATGGACTCAGTTGAATAACCCACAGATTCTCCGCTTCCTCAACATGAAACACTATATGGTAACATCATTTCTGGACATGTTTTTTCAGTGAAGTATTTAAGATTTATGGGGTCATTTTTTTGGTGATTATTTCTGATGTTTCCTGACTACAGACACTGTTTTCAAGACTCAGTGCAGCAGCCCCAACTCACTAAGTCCTGCCTGGACCTCTCATAATTCACTCTAGCCAGGACACAAATGGAACCCTAACTATTTGGTGTTGCCATCTGCAAAGCAGGGTCTGGGAAGTGGAAAACCTTTAGTATTCGAACCAGAATAGAGCAACTCAATTTTTTATAAAAATCACCTTGAATTTTCAATCCCCCCCATACATCTATTTCTCCTTGCTTCGCTCAACTATTTCTAATTCTATAGAAATTCACTTTTAAGAGATACATTTTAAAATATGGGGTACCTGGGTGGCTCAGTCTGTTAAGTGTCCAACTTTGGCTCATATCATGATCTCATAGTTGGGGAATTCAAGCCCCACATTGGGCTCTGGGCTGACAGCTCAGAGTCTGGACACTGCTTCAGATTCTGTGTCATCCGGAAGTAGTGACAGCTAATGAACTGATCAAAAACGATTTAAGCAATATAACAGAAAATGAGTTTAAAATAATAGTCATAAAATTAATCGCTGGGCTTGAAAAAGTATAGAGGACAGGAGAGAATCTATTGCTACAGAGATCAAGGGACTAAGAAACAGTCAGGAGGAGCTAAAAATTGCTATAAATGAGCTTCAAAATAAAACGGAGGTGACCACAGCTCGAAGAGGCAGAGGAGAGAAAGGGGAATTAGAAGATAAAATTATGGAAAAAGAGGAAGCTGAGAAAAAGATAAAAAATCCAGGAGTATGAGGGGAGAATTAGAGAACTAAGTGATGTGATAAAATGCAATAACATATGCATAATTGGGATTCCAGAGGGGGAAGAGAGAGGGAAAGGGCTGAAGGTGTACTTGAAGAAATAATAGCTGAGAACTTCCCTGATCTGGGGAAGGAAAAAGCCATTGCAATCCAAGAGGCACAGAGAACTCCCTTCAGACGTAATTTGAATCGATCTTCTGCACGACATATTATAGTCAAATTGGCAAAATACAAGGATAAAGAGAAAATTCTGAAAGCAGCTAGGGATAAACATGCTGTCACATATAAAGGGAGACTGATAAGACTAGGGACGGATCTATCTACTGAAACTTGGCTGGCCAGAAAGGAATGGCAGGAAATCTTCAATGTGATGAACAGAAAAAAAAAATATGCAGCCAAGAATCCTTTATCCAGAAAGTCTGTCATTTAGAATAGAATGAGAGATAAAGGTCTTCCCAAACAAACAAAAACTGAAGGAATTCATCACCACTAAACCAGCCCTACAAGAGATCCTAAGGGGGAGTCTGTGAGACAAAGTACCAGAGACATCACTACAAGCATGAAACCTAGACATCACAATGACTCTAAACCCATATCTTTCTGTAATAACACTGAATGTAAATGGACTAAATGCTCCAACCAAAGGACATAGGGTATCAGAATGGATAAAAAAAGAAAAAAAGACCCATCTATTTGCTGTCTACAAAAGACTCATTTTAGACCTGAGGACACCTTCAGATTGAAAGTGAGGGGATGGAGAACTATCTATTATGCTACTAGTACTCAAAAGAAAGCTGGAGTAGCCATACTTATATCACAGAAACTGGACGTTAAATTAAAGGCTGTAACAAGAGATGAATAAGGGCATTATATAATAATTACAGGGCCTATCCATCAGGAAGAGCTAACAATTATAAATGTCTATGCGCCGAATACAAGAGCCCCCAAATATATGAAATAACTAATCACAAAATAAGCAAACTTATTGATAAGAATGTGGTAATTGCAGGGGACTTTAATACTCGACTTACAATAATGGATACGTCATCTAGACACAGGATCAATAAAGAAACAAGGGCCCTGAATGATACATTGGATCAGATTGACTTAACAGATATATTTAGAACTCTGCATCCCAAAACAACAGAATATACTTTCTTCCTGAGTGCACGTGGAACATTCTCCAAGATAGATCACATACTGGGTCACAAAACAGTCCTTCATAAGTATACAAGAATTGAGATCATACCATGCATACTTTCAGACCAGAATGCGATGAAGCTTGAAATCAACCACAAGAAAAAGTCTGGAAAATCTCCAAAAGCATGGAGGTTAAAGAACACCCTACTAAAGAATGAATTGGTCAACCAAGCAATTAGAGAAGAAATTTAAAAATATATGGAAACAAACAAACATGAAAATACAACAATCCAAATGCTTTGGGATGCAGCGAAGGCAGTCCTGAGAGGAAAATACATTGCAATCCAGGCCTATCTCAAGAAACAAGAAAAATCCCAAATACAAAATCTAACAACACACCTAAAGGAAATAGACGCAGAACAGCAAAGACACCCCAAACGCAGCAGAAGAGAAATAATGAAGATCACAGCAGAAATAAACAATATAGAATCTAAAAAAACTGTAGAGCAGATCAATGAAACCAAGAGTTGGTTTTTTGAAAAAATAAACAAAACTGATAAACCTCTATCCGGCTTCTCAAAAAGAAAAGGGAGATGACCCAAATAGATAAAATCATGATTGAAAATGGTATTATTACAACCAATCCCTCAGAGAAACAAGCAATTATCAGGGAATACTATGAAAAATTATATGCCAACAAACTGGACAACCTGGAAGAAATGGACAAATTCCTAAACACCCACACACTTCCAAAACTCAAACAGGAGTTGCTACAAAAGACCATATTTCATTCTTTCTCATTGCCACGTATATGGGGTGGCATAACTAGAGAAGAAATTGAATCAGTTATCAAAAGTCTGCCAACAAATAAGAGTCCAGGACCAGATGGTTTCCCTGGGGAATTCTACCAGACATTTAAAGCAGAGATAATACCTATCCTTCTCAAGCTACTCCAAAAATTAGAAGGGGAAGGAAAACTTACAGACTCATTCTATGAAGCCAGCATTACTTTGATTCCTAAACCAGTCAGAGACCCAGTAAAAAAAGAGAACTACAGGCCAATATCCCTGATGAATATGGATGCAAAAATTCGCATTAAGATACTAGAAAATCGAATTCAACAGCATATAAAAAGAATTATTCACCATGATCAAGTGGGATTCATTCCTGGGCTGCAGGGCTGGTTCAACATTCGTAAATCAATCAATGTGATACATCACATTAAAAAAGAAAAGATAAGAACCATATGATCCTGTCAGTTGATGCAGAAAAAGCATTTAACAAAATCCAGCATCCTTTAATAAAAACCCTCGAGAAAGTCGGGATAGAAGGAACATACTTAAAGATCATAAAAGTCATTTATGAAAAGACCACAGCTAATATCATCCTCAATGGGGAAATACTGAGAGCTTTCTCCCTGAGATCAGGAACACGACAGGGATGTTCACTCTCACTGCCGTTTTTAACATAGTGTTGGAAGTTCTAGCATCAGCAATCAGACAACAAAAGGAAATCAAAGGCATCAAAATTGGCAAAGATGAAGTTAAGCTTTCACTTTTTGCAGATGACATGATATTATACATGGAAAATCCGATAGACTTCACTAGAAGTCTGCTAGAACTGATACATGAATTTAGCAAAGTTGCAGGATACAAAATCAATGTACAGAAATCAGTTGCATTCTTATACACTAATAACGAAGCAACAGAAAGACAAATAAAGAAACTGACCCCATTCACAATTGCACCAAGAAGCATAAAATACTTAGGAATAAATCTAACCAAAGATGTAAAAGATCTGTATGCTGACAAATATAGAAAGCTTATGAAGGAAATTGAAGAAGATATAAAGAAATGGTAAAACATTCCATGCTCATGGATTGAAGAATAAATATTGTTAAAATGTCAATACTACCCAAAGCTAGCTACACATTCAATGCAATCCTAATCAAAATTGCACCAGCATTCTTCTCAAAGCTAGAACAAGCAATCCTAAAATTTGTGTGGAACCATAAAAGGCCCTGAATAGCCAAAGTAATTTTGAAGAAGAAGACCAAAGCAGGAGGCATCACAATCACAGACTTTAGCCTCTACTACAAAGCTGTAATCATCAAGACAGCATGGTACTGGCACAAAAACAGACACATAGACCAATGGAATAGAATAGAAACCCCAGAACTAGACCCACAAAAGTATGGCCAACTTATCTTTGACAAAGCAGGAAAGAATATCCCATGGAAAAAAGACAGTCTCTTTAACAAATGGTGCTAGGAGAACTGGACAGCAACATGCAGAAGATTGAAACTAGACCACTTTCTTACACCATTCACAAAAACAAACTCAAAATGGATAAAGGACCTGAATGTGAGACAGGAAACCATCAAAACTCTAGAGGAGAAAGCAGGAAGAAACCTCTCTGACCTCAGCCGCAGCAATTTCTTACTTGACACATCCCCAAAGGCAAGGGAATTAAAAGCAAAAATGAACTATTGGGACCTCATGAAGATAAAAAGCTTCTGCACAGCAAAGGAAACAATCAACAAAACTAAAAGGCAACAAAGGGAATGGGAAAAAATATTTGCAAATGACCTATCGGACAAAGGGCTAGTATCCAAAATCTATAAAGAGCTCACCAAACTCCACACCCGAAAAACAAATAATCCAGAGAAGAAATGGGAAGAAAACATGAATACACACTTCTCTAAAGAAGACATCCACATGGCCAACAGACACATGAAAAGATGCTCAATGTCACTCCTCACCAGGGAAATACAAATCAAAACCACACTCAGATATCACCTCACACCAGTCAGAGTGGCCAAAATGAACAAATCAGGAGACTACAGATGCTGGAGAGGATGTGGAGAATTGGGAACCCTCTTGCACTCTTGGTGGGAATGCAACTGGTACAGCCACTCTGGAAAACAGTGTGGAGGTTCCTCAGAAAATTAAAAATAGACCTACCCTATGACCCACCAACAGCACTGCTAGGAATTTACCCAAGGGATACAGCAGTACTGATGCATAGGGGCACTTGTACCTCAATGTTTATAGCAGCACTCTCAACAATAGCCAAATTATGGAAAGAGCCTAAATGTCCATCAACTGATGAATGGATAAAGAAATTGTGGTTTATATACACAATGGAGTACTACGTGGCAATGAGAAAGAATGAAATATGGTCTTTTGCAGCAACGTGGACGGAACTGGAGAGTGTTATGCTAAGTGAAATAAGTCATACAGAGAAAGACAGATACTATATGTTTTCGCTCTTATGTGGATCCTGAGAAACTTAACAGAAGTCCATGGGGAAGCGGAAGAAAAAAAAAAAAAAGAGGTTAGAGTGGGAGAGAGCCAAAGCATAAGAGACTCTTAAAAACTGAGAACAAACTGAGGGTTGATGGGGGGTGGGAGGGAGGAGAGGGTGGGTGATGGGTATGGAGGAGGGCACCTTTTGGGATGAGCACTGGGTGTCGTATGGAAACCAATTGGACAATAAATTTCATATTAAAAAAAAATATCACAAGTTTGTATTTTATTTGTATTAAGTCAATAGGCTTAAAAATGTAACTTGCCTAAATCACAATTTAATTCCCAACTGTGAATATTCCATTTAGAAAATACTCAGGTTAGACACATCGCAATGCAGTACAATCCCAAAATAAACAACTCTGCAATATTGTCTGCTAAAACTTACACCAGCAAGTCAAGCAAACAATCAGTGTTCACACATCATATTGCATTTAATCACATTAATTGCAAATGAGTATTGATTATTTTGATAATGAAGCTGATGGTGATGTCTTTTTTTTTCAAAGTCTTCATTAATGCCCTATTTGTGTAGGATTAGACAATAAGTTGTCAAGGTGCAGGAACATTTTGTTAAAAATAAGGTAAATATCTTTGCCAAGTACAAAAACCTTTTGTATTATAAAACTATTCCTCACATAATTCTGAGAAACTTTTCAAAGCTTTGCTCAGTAACCTCTTAAGGATAAACTTCCTTGAAGTTGTGGTTGATGGTAAAGACAATCCGTCTGTATTGACACAGAGTTCATGTTAGTTCTACTTCGCATCGCTTAGAAGAAAAGGTCTATAAATCAATCATGGAAGAACAAAGATATTTTACAAAGAGAAATATAAGGAACAGGCTGTTCATTCCTTACTTGTCTTTATATTAGAAGAACAGGATGAGTGACCAAAATAAAGCTCCAGTAATGACATGTAATTGCTAATGTTAACCCACAATGACATCTTTATGGGACCAAACGTGTGATGTTCTGTAGGTTCTTTCATGTCTGCAGTTTATCTATGCCAGATACAGAGATCAATAAATCAGACTTGAAAGTAAAAACTTTCAATCCTCTCCCCTTCACCTTTAATCTCCCCTCTTCAGGCCTCATTTCTCCCTGTTTCCCCTCCAGTTTTTCTCAAAAGGACCAGAGGGGTGGAAAAGGGAATGGATGGTCTTAGCAGAGTGTACAATAGGCTGCAGCAATGTGGAAAGTTCTTAAAGGTGTTATTAGAATATAAATGATGTTCAATTCAACAAAGGTGAATTCTGTATTATTTTAAATCTTTCTGTGACTGCATCCAACTGTATCTATTTCTGTAATCGTGTGTGCTGTACTTGAACCTTCTATGTGACTGGTATTTAGGGCAAACTCACCATGTGGTGTTGTATAGGCCACGGGTCAGCAAACTTTCAGAAGGACTGACCCAAGCAATTATTATCCCTTCCCTTCTTAAAGGAGATTAGAAATGCTGCCAGGGACACCTGTTGGTGGTAGCTTGCTGAGAGTGTGTGTTCTGACTTGAAACACAGGCAGGCATATACCCCCTGGTAAGTGGGGGACTTCAGGATGATGAGAATTCTCCCAGAGCAGATGATACCTGACTCTTATTGATGGTGATCTGTGAAAGGGGTTCTTCTGAAAATTCAGGGACCCTTTCGACATCGGATGAATGACAAATTGAGGTTACCTTTAGGAAAACTTTGTCATTAAAAACCAATGTGTATTTTTTGACCACTCATGTGCCAGGCTTTGTGATAGCCCTTAAAATACATTCTTTTTAGATATTTATTTATTTCTATATTTTGACAGAGAAAGAGAGAGGATCCTAAGCAGGCTCCATGCTGTCAGCACAGAACCCAACACAGGGCTTGATCCCGCGAACCGCGAGATCATGACCTGAGCCAAAATCAAGAGTTGGACACTTCCTCGACTGAGCCACCAAGGTGCCCCGAAATGCATTCTTATTTAATCTTCGAATGTGCTCACACCTCAGTGATATAGTCTCATTTTACAGACAAGAAAATGGAGACTCAGAGCTTTGTCCTCCAGAGCACTCAGCTAGTAACTGGCTAAGCTGGGATGTGAACACTGGTCTGAATGATGCCAATTATTGAACTCATTATTACTATGTTTTACCACCTCCTAGCTGAGAGATCACAAGACTATTGCCTGATTGAGAGCTGTCAGTCGCTGGGCCAACCTCTAACAAAAGGAAACTATCCTTCCCTGTGGTGTAAGCCTGTAAGCAAAGGCAAATCTGTGAGCACCTCTGTGGATGTATTCAAGGAAGCATTGTCTTCAGTCCAGGGTCCTTCTTTTCAAGAGACTGCAAGAATTAAAATTCCTCATTTGAGGGCCCGAGGATACTAATCTCTCTAACTTCTCAAGGTCTGGGACAGAATCTACAGGTTTTATATCCACCCTAGAAAGAAATGATTCCCAGCATTGGAGAGTCTGTCCATACCAACGGAATAAAGGAAACTGACAACGCACTTACCTGCCCTCCCTTTCATTGGTTTTGGGCAGCATACTGGGAATTGGGATAGCCAATTCTTCCTTCATCTTAGGCCTGACTTTGGCAGTTCCTGCAATGTGCTGGTTAGAGAGGGAGTGAAGGAATAGAATGTCACTAAGAAAGTACAAGGTGCCCTTCAGTTTTGGGTCCCCTATTACCTCTCCTGGCAATTATCTAGGGGAAGTATCTATCTGATTGATTCTGGTCTATCAGCTATAGGTGTTGAAGACCTACTACCTTAGGATTAAGCTGAGTTGGATCCTGAGTCAACGAGAACTGAGGTTGACAATATTTTAATAGTTATGGCCACCAAACCCATAGCAGACACTGCAGGAATACAAAGGCAAAACCTCATTGACCCTGATCTCATTAAATAGCTACAAGTGTTTTTCCAATCCTAATAACTATTAACTTGTTTAAATGTCTTTCAGTTTCTTTTTGCCATTCCCACCTTCCCCTAAGTTGCCAGGCCACACAATCTACTGGAGAAATTGAAAGTTGTCTAGACACAGATCGGATCACCACATGTCTTCTTTTCAACCCGTTCTCAGTGACCCTGAAGTACTCTGGACAGAAAACAGCTGCAAGCTTTGATTATGCAAGAGATGGGTTACTGAAAAGTATCTGGGAAAATAATTTTTCCACTAATACCTCCTAACTTGAGCTCCATTTCTAAAGGAATAATTCTGGCCCCAAGATGTCATTGAAAATCACCCAAAGAACATAAAATCCCTATTGAATGAACTAACTCAGACAAGATATTTACAACCTCAGTTGAAAACTGCACTAAAATGGTGGTACTCTACATTACCACAAGCTCAAGGAACTGCTATTGGGTTGTGGGCAGAAAGCCCCACTTCACCAGAGGGACACTCAAGAATTTGTGTTACCAAAAAATAGCTCAGGTAACTAACTGCACTGAACAAATGTTCTTCCCGTTCAGTTCCCTGAGGTGCCTGAAAAGTCATTATTAACTCTCCTTGAAATGTTCACGTTACATACATGATTACATCCACTTGATGGGATTGCAAATCTATCTTAAATTGCCCAAAAAGCTTATGCTTTTACACTTGAAGCTAATTAGACTACCCCCCCCCCAATTTACTGATTTCTAAATTCCTTTTATCCAGGTGATGAAAACTTAATGGGATGCAAAATACTTCACAGATGCCCCCAAACAGTCCCATCCCTCTCGGCTTAGAGGCATGGAACCAAGCCAAAGTTTCCGCAATTCCTGCAAGCATGAGGATCTGAGGAAGCTTTGGCAGAATACAGGCTTGGATTACAAATCGGAACCCTTCGGCCCAGCCCAGTCTCCGAGTTCCCTAAAGAGACGGCAATGTATATTTCATAGATTTGTGGGAGAAAAAGAAAAACATTTACCATGGAGTGCCTGACACCGTGGAGGTGCCCAGATGTTGATAAAATACATTAAATCCATCCATTTCTCCTAAAGGTCATAAACATAAATGCCTGAAGGCCAGGCAGACGTGGGTCTGAGAGGGTCTGATGGCAAGGGAGGATATTCAGTGAGGCTGCTGCGGGGCACCCCCAGGGAAGGTGGCTCCAATGCTGATGAAGCTTGTGGTTTTTCCCTTATGGTGACAAGTCTGAACTTTTATGTGAAAATATCTCAACATTTAATGATTGCCTTAAATCTTTTTAGGAACACTGTTTTAACACAAATTTTTACAAAAACTTTAAATAAAATTTTAAATAAAGAAAACACACCTGCTAGACCAATGTCAGCTGTGGGCCATCAGCTAGCAAAGCCAGTCTTCTTTTTTCTTGTTACTGATCAGAAGAAAAGCCAACAATAAAAACAAAGAACAGAATAAAAAGGCAAGATGATTCCACAGCAAAACACAGAAGGGAATACATTGATATGACCCACAGACGGGAAGGTTTTAGGCAACATGGTTAAAGAGCAATACTTTTACTAAAGCAGTTTTCACATCACAGACTTTGGAAACTGCGTATACTGAGCCATCTAGGCTGAAGGAATGGTTTCCAACCCGGCTACAGTCTACATTCACTTTGGAGGTTTTTAAAAAAACAACTATGCCTCATCCCTACTTTCAGAAATTCTCATTTAATCCATGATCCATGTGCTGATTTTTAAGAGAAGCTCCCCACCCCCTTGCCCTCACCTCCTACCTTGCCTTGGATTTACAGCCAAGATTAGGAACCCGCTATAAAGCACCAACTCTCAAACTAGAGGAGGTTTCATTGTTGCTGTTTTAATTGCATTTTAGATCTACAGAATTTGGAATCTACTAGCTGGAGGTAGGGCTCAGAAATCCTCTTTGCTAATTTGCTCCTACAATTCTGATGTACAGACCACACTCTTAAAAACATTACTAACGATTAGGCTGAGACACAATGCTTTCATCCTATTTAGTGCATTCAGTATGTGCACACTTTTTTTTTTTTTTGACCTAAGTATCATTTCATAAAGGGGAGTAACAGGGAAGGACCAGAAATGTGCTCATCGGGGAGCACGGTGGGGCTGACAGGGAGACTAAATCCTATATAAGTGAACTTGGGTCAGGACAGCCAAGGGGTAGCAAGAGCAAGCGCAGCAGAGCCCAGCAACTGTCGGTCCTCCAGGTCTTTGCCAACACAGGGAACACCAGAGAACACAAGCATCATTGGGCCACGCTTGCCATCAGGAAGGCCATGGCTGTTTCTGAAGAAGCTGCCCAAGCACAATCCCCACACCAGCGGGAGGGAGGGAGGGGAGGCTCCGAGGTGGCTGAGATTGGAGGGTGGGGAACAGCCAGGGCCAAGAAAGGCAGTGGGAGAAGGCAGGCCAGTGAGGTCCAGGAGCTCTGCCACCCACTGGCATTCACCACAAGGTGGCCAGGAGTCCTGGCAGGATTCTCAAGCAGAAGTCTTAAGCGAGAAACAGGCGGTGCCCAGCAGAACAACCGTGTGCCTAAGCGTTCCCCTCAACTTTAGCATTCTCTGATTCTTTTCCTGCTGCTTTCCCAGCACTGGGAGTGGAAGACAAGATTTCTGGGCGGCTGAGTAAATCGAAGTAAATGGACTCAGCTTGTTTATAATTCACAGGCATGCCCCATTTTTGTTAAGCACCAAATCATTCTTAAAAGCTTTGCTTTCCAGGGTCTCTCAATCAGCATAATTAGTTGAACACCTGTTATGTATATTGAGCTGTGGCCTAGGTGTTACAGTGTGAGAGAGAGGAGACAAAGGTACAAATTTGTCCTGTACTCCACCGAATCCCTCCCTGTCAACCGTAAATAAAAATGAAAATGAGGGGGCGCCTGGGTGGCGCAGTCGGTTAAGCGTCCGACTTCAGCCAGGTCACGATCTCGCGGTCCGTGAGTTCGAGCCCCGCGTCAGGCTCTGGGCTGATGGCTCAGAGCCTGGAGCCTGTTTCCGATTCTGTGTCTCCCTCTCTCTCTGCCCCTCCCCCATTCATGCTCTGTCTCTCTCTGTCCCCCAAAAAATAAATAAAAGTTGAAAAAAAAAAACTAAAAAAAAAAAATGAAAATGAGGAGATGATACAGCCAAGGAAATGCAGAAGGAAATGTAAACTCTCCACTCTATTGTACTCTTCTTTATGATGCTGGTGTTCTTGGGCAACTGCCAAGGTCATCCAGGCGGTACCAGAGATTAGCACCATCACGGGTCCGAGGAGACTAAATTGGCTCGCGTTCTGCCGAGACTCAGAAAACACTTGTGTTTTCTGAAGCTGTGAATACCCTAAAACCAAAGCCACTTTTCTTATACAAGAACAAGGATAGATTCTGTCTCCCGACTGAGTTGTACTTTTGCTCTCTGGCACCAAAGCGGTATCTTTGCCTCAACATCTCTTGAGCTGTTGATGTGAAGTAACTGTGTATTTTTACTTACAACCCACCTTTCTTCCACAGAACTTAGTGGTCAAAAGACAAATCTAAGTAATTTCAGGGAAGGATGCCAGTGGTGACTCAATATTGGTTACTGGGTCAATTGTCTCATTCTCTCTTCCTTTAAGATGAACACCCTTCCCAGGAGGCTTCCCTGTCGTTCATGTAATAAATTCAGGTAGGCATGATTCCCCAGTTATACTCAAATATCTAGACACAATTGATGCACAAGCGTACCTACCATCCCCCACTCACAACAAAAAGAAAGGTTTAAAGAGGTAGAGGCATCTACCACTGTCGCTGTCAAGTTCACTAACAAGATGTACAAAATTTGCCAGCTGAAAACAATCTAGAGGAAACTGAAGGCAGAGATTACATAAGAATGACTAGATGAATTAATTTCATATTTATATGAGAGCCAAGTGGCTATTTACTTTCTGGTCCTTTAAGATACATAGCTTCCTGGATTCCCTTGAATTTTCTCCTTTGAAATCCAGCACGAGAGTATTGGTTTTGCCTCTGGTTCTTGAAAGACTTCTTTCTTGCCTTTTACATATTTACTCTGGTTTCCTAACCAGTTTTTGAACTGATTTTCCACATCAGCAATGAGATGCCACATTCCTTTGAAGAGATACATCCTCTTTTTTTCAGTCACTCTCCAGGACTCCTCAAACCCTTGCTTGCACCAAAATCACCTGGGGACTTCAGAAAACACAGATTGCTGGGCTCCATCCCCATGGTTTCTCATTAAGTGGGCCTGGAGCCCAAGAATTTGCATTTCTAACACATTCCCCAGGGATGCTGAGGCTGCTGGTCCAGACACCACACTTGGAGAACCAGGAGTCTAAACCAACATCCAGTTCCTGTGGATTTAGGACCTGAGTGGAATAGCACAGTGAGCTTGCAAATTGATATCAAAGATCCTCCATAAGATAGATGCCAGAGTTGTGTCTGCTTGCTCCCCTCGGAGAGTGTCTCATCTGGAGTCTGCTCCTCCTGAGGGACTGTTTCCACTTCTCCTCCTACATTGTGTATATCCTGGTTTCGGCAATGAGCATCAGAAGACGGTGTTTCTGTAGACTTCAGGTACTTACCAAGTTTCCGTGCCTCTTCGTCTGTTGAACCAGTGGCTTGAAAAATCTTTAAAACAAAGCTTTGTTGCTGTTTCCAACTAGCTTTACAAAATACAAAATGGGAGGTTGAGGAGAAGCCAGACTGGTAGCCTGAGGTTCCCCATGTGCCTACAAGGTCAAAATGCCTAATTGCACCACCATAATTACATTCCCCCTTGAGTTCTCCTCACACATAAGGGGTTGCGCAGAGTTATTAAATGATTACTCGTAAAAACACACTATGAATTCAAACTTGGCCTCCATCAGCCCATCCTAGCAATTATGACTTTTAAAATAAATGTAATAACCCTATTTAGTCTCCAGGCAATTGTAAGTATCCGTTAAAATAAACATTAAGAAAATACTAAAGTGTTTGTTTTCTAAGCAGCAGACATTTATGTTTTGCTCTAGTCCAATTAAAGCAAAGTTTTAATGATGTTAAATGTAATCATTCAGGGGGCTGGGACCAAGATGCAATGGAGGAATGATTACAAACTGCTCTATTGTTGAAAACCCAGGTTCTAACTCACCTGGAGAACAGACTTAGTGCTTGAGCTACAGGAATCCAGTCTTTCCTCCCTCCACCATCAGGAGAAGGTCAAAATTCAGAGTTGAGAAACGCTGGCATGGTATGAAGTCAAGTATTTATAAAGTCTCACGTATGCTGGGGACAAAACAGGCCAGAATATGAAAGAACATCCTGCAGGCCCTTAACCTGTAGCAGTGAGCCTCACTGGGACCGATTTTACCGATGTTGCAGATGCTTTTACACACACTAGTTTGAGATTTTCCAAAATATCTTGTCTTTCAGCATCTTCTCTAAAACTAGCTGAATCAAACTAATAATTTGTTCAATATTCAATGTAAATTTATCTAGCACATACTATGTGCCAGATACTTCATAATACACATATTAATACCTGTTAACCCTTAATTCAAACATATTTTAAATTTTTCTGTTAAAAAAATAAATAGTAAAATAAAATTTCCTCAGTTCTCCTTACATTTTAGTGCTTGAAGAGGCACTCTGGGCCAATCTAGAATGAGAGCCACACTCCACACAAGCTGTTGCCTGGGGAAAACCAAACAACCTTCAGCCTTGAGTTTTCTCATCTGAAGAGAGACCATCAGGTGCCATGTTAGCAGTTCTCAAACTTCAGGGTGCAACAGAATCACCTGGAGGACTTGTCAAAGTATGATTGCTGAGCTCAACCCCCAAGCTTCTGACTCAGCAGGTCTGGGATGGGTCTCAGGGATTTGCATTTTTAGCAAGTTCCCAGATGACCCCGATGCTGCTGGTCCAGGGGCCACATTTTGACCAGAGAATAATGATTATCGTGTACAAGCTTTCTGTCTTGCTAGGTTGCTCCTTTCCAGATCCAGGAGCAGGCTTTTTGTGGCGCGTGTTTGTTTTTTGTTTTTGTCTGTGGCTGTTGGTGTTTCTGGATTGCCAGTGTCTTCAGCTGTAAATCTGTATGTGAAACTAAAAGAAAACCCAAGGAAGTTTGCTTTATAGGACATGTCCAGGGTGTTGTACTTACTGGGAGAAATGGAGAAAAGTTAAAATAAAAACTAGAGAAAAGTGCAGGGCACCTGGGTGGCTCAGTCGGTTGGACGTCCGACTTCAGCTCAGGTCAGGATCTCACGGTCCGTGGGTTCGAGCCACGCCTCAGGCTCTGTACTGACAGCTCAGAGCCTGGGTCCTGCTTCGGATTCTGTGTCTCCCTCTCTCTCTCTGCCCCTCTCCCGCTCATACTCTGTCTCTGTCTCTGTCTCTCTCTCTCTCTCTCTGTCAAGAATAAATAAACATTAAAAATTTTTTTTAAAAAATAGAGAAAAGTGGGGTGTTTCTCCATCCTCCCAGAATCGGGAGTCTCTGGACTCTATTTTGAAAACCATTATATTTGAGAACCTGTCACATCCCTTCCAGCTCTATACTGATTATAAAAAGGGTCTCCATGAATTCATCAGACACATGGCAGGGCATATGCTGAGCAACATAGGGAACGGATAGGGCTGTCTCTCTGGGCTTCTCTGTATCTTTTCTTTTATTAACTAATTCCAAGCCAATTAGCACTACCAGGTGTGAGGTGTGAGGCTCCTCCAATAACTCCCAGCTGCCAAGGTTCACCTGCACAACCTGTCCTCACCACACCTCCAAATAAGTATTCTGGGTTCTACTGTTGGCTAACCCAGGACCCATTCTCTCTGTGTTGGTCTGTCAAACTTCTCTATGTATGGTACTGGTGACAGTTAAATGGCCATCTGTCTTCCAGATCACATTTTTTTACAAGAGCTAAATTTTTCCTTAACTCAGGACAGATTGCTGGTGATTTCAGATATTTTGAATCATCCTAGTCAAAACTAGCATCAACCTTTTCCCTGGTTTCCCACAGTCAGTTCCCTGCAGCTCTGCTTCCATATACTTTTTTTCTGTTTAGTTATTATTTTCAGAGAGAGAGTAAGCATGGGCGTGAATGGGGGGAGGAGAGGGAGGCAGAGAGAGGGAGAGAGAGAGATCCCAAGCAGGCTCCACACTGTCAGTGCAGAGCCCGACTCAGGACTCGATCCCATGAACCCTGAAATCATGACCTGAGCTGAAATCAAGAGTGGGACGCTTAACTGACTGAACCACCCAGGCATCCCTTCTTCCATTTACTCTACCCCCTTCTCGCCTCCTTTCAATATGAAAGACTGAGTGATCCTGCCAGAATGAGATTCTCCTGGTTTGCTTAGGTTTTAATTGCTTCTTGCAACTCCCAAAACGGAGAGTAAAATACTTGTTATGTCTGAGGTGGCTCTGCCTGGCCTGGGACACACGGCTCTCCTCTGCTCCCTGCACTCAGTGACAGTGGCCTGTCTGGATTTCCTCAACTATCTTCTTTGGTTCCAGTCACATTCCTGACTCTGGACCTTAGTTTTTGCTGCTCACTCCCCCTGAAATTCTCTCCCTATTCAGCCAGTGAACTCATCTTCTTTCAGACACCAACTCAGTGCTTTCCCTGGTCACGTAAACCTTGTCATATCCAGCTGTTACTCAAAGCACTGTTTCCTCTCCTTCATAGCATCTGTGACCAAATAATCACAAAGTCTCTTTTACTTCTATTTTTCTTGCACTTACCACAATGCCTGTTACATGAGACATGTTGAATCAGTCTCTCTTGAATGAAGTTTGTGCCCTCAAATATTACAAAGTAGTCATATGTGCTGCAAAAATGCCACATTTGTTTCACTCCAATCAGTGGTACCTAGCACGGTGACTTTCCAAAATACTGAAAGAGATGATTTTTGTATTTCATTTCATATGTTAAAGAACTAGCATAGTGCTCAATACTCAACATAATAGGTTTTGCCATCCAGAAGGAATCTGCCTGAAGACTTTGGCTAATCCCTCAACACACGAACAACCCCCTAACATATTATTTACTCCACCAAAGTGTGGTTCAACAATGACAGACAAGCCTTTAACTCCTGATGCTTCAATAAGATGACTGTGCACTCTCGACTTTTAAGACGCATAGGCAAAGAGACTCGGTCATGAGTTTCCTAAGTTTGACCTCAACCACTGAGAAAAATGGCTGGTTCAGCTTCCGTAAAGTTTTATCTCTTACTTGATGAGCCATTTTAGACCTAACCAAAACATTCCTTGAAATTTTATAAGTCACTTTTCTTTATGGAAAAAGAGTACATATGATAAACTTGCTCGGGTCAGTCAGAATAATATCTAGAAATCATTAGGAGAAATTAAATGTAGAGTGCTGAATTCAACTAAGAAACATCGCTTTCTTTGACCTTGTCTAGAATCACAGATACCATAAGATGAAAGGTAGCCACCCAGGGCCTCACGGGTGAAGAATATTAATAAATTGCAAATCTCAGACTAAATTTAAGTGCTGATTTATATGTGAATAAGATCCCAGTTCATTTATTTAAGCTTAATTTGAACAAATTTACAACATCAGTTGTCATGTATTACAACTACTTTTAAAAGGCAACATATTGGGGCTCCTGGGTGGCTTGGTTGGGTATTCAACTTCGGCTCAGGTCATGATCTCACCGTTAGTGGCTTAGTGGGTTCAAGCCCTGCACCAGGCTCTGTACTGACAGCTCAGAGCCTGGAGCCTGCTTCAGATTCAGCGTCTCCCTCTCTCTCTGACCCTCCCCCCTCATACTCTGTCTCTCTCTCTCTCTCTCTCAAAAGTAAATAAACATTAAAAGAAATTTTTAAGGCAACATATTTTGAGGCTTTACATTCATAAAAGCAAGCTAAAGATGATCAAATATTCATAGAACAACAAAAACTTTTATGTAATACCAAACACTTCAAACATGACTCTACTGTGAGAGCAATTATTCAAAGCTGCACTTCAGTAAGGAAACCTACCTTGGACTACAGAAAATTCAACCAAAAAGCAGTCTGTAATGCCTAATTACAAGTGGTCACATACCCAGAGGTACCTGTATGTGCCCACAATCAGAATTTAATAAGTAAGCTGTAGCAGTAGCTGTAGTGTTTTATAAATAACAAAAATCAATTACAAAGTGTGAACCATCAAAACATAAGTACCAATAAGGGAAAGAACATGGTAAGGCCAGAAAATTTGAACTGAGTTATGCAAACAAGGATAAAAGGTGTTTAAGGAAAATTACTTTCAACCAAGGTAAGGTTATAAGGTGGAGGAGGAACAGAAGCGCCTGGGTGGCTCAGTCGGTTAAGTGTCCAACTTCGGTTCAGGTCATGATCTCACTGCTCCTGAGTTCAAGCCCTGCATCGGGCTCTGTGCTGACAGCTTGGAGCCTGGAGCCTGCTTCACATTCTGTGTCTCCCTTGCTCTCTGCCCCTCCCTCATTCATACTCTGTCTCGCTCTCTCTCTCTCAAGAATAAATAAACATTAAAAAAAGAAGAAGGTGGAGGAGGGACAATAACGTATCCTCCAGACTGTGAGGGCACTTTGAGACCAAAAAACAAAGCAAACTACTCCACACCATTAACAGTTCTTTTCAGGGCAACTTACTGACAAAGGAGAATTGGGCAGACAGCAATCCAAGCACTGTTCTCTTCCAGACCTTAATCCGTAGCTTTTATAGGATGAGGGGCATTGTGGTGAAGTCAAAGGGTAGTTATCCAAAGTGTGCCATCTGTGCACCAGAGGGAAGATCAGAACAAGCCTTCATTTATTCCAGTCAGGGTATATATTAACCTCCCAGGAATCTGGAACACGGAGCCCTGAGGGAGGTTATTGTACAAACATGAACAAGATGGAGGGCCAAAGATGGAGTCTGTGTTGTCAGCAGTCCTACCACAAGTACTGTAAATGCAGAGGCGCCTGGATGGCTCAGTTGGTTGAGCATCTGACTCTTGATTTCGGCTCAGGTCATGATCCCAGGGTCGTGAGTTCCAGCCCCTGTTGGACCCTGCACTGGGTGTGGAGCCTACTTAAGATTCACTCCTTCTCCTTCTGCCTGTCCCCCCATGCACTCTCTTTCTCTCTCAATAAATACATTAATTACTTAAATAAAATAATACAAGTACTTTAAGTGCCTATTCTGCTGTACTGGTGGGGACTGCCTAACAAGTTAGACTTAAAAGAAATGTGAGGCAGGGACTAAACTTAGCAGAAAAGAATATATGATTAACTTGCAACATCTGCTAAGGGCTTGAAAGCAAAGGATGGTGGGAGAAATTCCATTTTTGCTGACCCTAACCGAAGCTCTCTCTAGTTTTAGAGCTACTCCTAACTTCTCCTTGTCTCTACCAGTACAAGCAGTTGGCTTTATTGGGGATGATATTTTTCACAAAGAACTATGGTGTTTGTTTGTTTGTTTGTTTGACTTTAGCAGAACTTCTACCTAAGGGGTAGGACAGCCAAATCCCCCTGGGATGCAGTGAGGTTTACCAGCTGGCTAAGGAGCCTGTTGCTCCCCCAATAGCCTCACAGCATGGTCAGTTTCAGTTCTTGCCTCGGCATTTTCCAAATTACTACATAGCATTTAAGAGTCACTCACCGTTAGCTAAAAGCGTGGTAGTTAAATGTGTAAATGAGGTTCAGTACTTGATTTGGGCATGTGATTAGTTGTTAGCTTTTAGACATGTTCCTCAATACAAGTTGCCAATTTTAGCTGGAAAAGTAGATACAGTTGATGAGTGTACATGCAAGTAATGCTAACTTTGCAAATGTGAAGAAAGGACCCCTTTAGAACTGAGCCTTGAAGGATTAATAGAATTTTGAAAGCAGGTTACAAGTAAAAGAGAAAGCGTTTCAGGCTGATCTGCCCTGGAGAAAATGTTTTCAACTCTAGTTCCTGCTGCTTCCTCCAGGATCCCATGGTTACTTTACAAATACCACTAAAATCTTGGTGTATATTAACTCTCTGCTTTTCTGCCTCTTGGCTGTGTGTACTAGTGGGTGTTATCCATAGGACGTACCTATAAAAAGAAATTCCACAGACTGGAAAAGCACTGCTGTGGTCTGGATTGCCACAAGCAGAAGCCATGAACAGGATGTATAATACATTGTATCTCCCAATGTTCGCAGGATGATGAAAAGGAATAGCAAAAATTCAATAGTTTGACGCCAGGACAGACGCCCCTTTGCTGCTTCAGAACCCAAGGCGTTTTTTTGGTGGGGTCAGAACACAAGTGGCTTCATGGGTTCCATGCCACAAAGTTTTGAATGATCTGAACTCAAGAGCTAGTTAGAAAGGCTCCCCGCCTACTCAGAGACACCTGCCCAGAGAAGCTTCTCTACGGATGGCAAAAGGCCTCAAACTTACATGCACACCAACTGTATGCTTAAGCGAATCCCATGTTTGTGACCAAGAATGTAATGCGGTAAGCTGCTTTCCTATGCTCCTCTGACCGTAATCTGCAATTTAATTTTGTAATTGACAACCATTTCTACAAATACATTTCTATAGAGAATATAACATTCAGTGCAGCTTTTTGTGTTTTGCATTTATTTCTATTAAAAACTTGGCTATGTGTACACTTTGGCATTAAATATTACTGTCCAAGTCAGATTCCGTAGGAGCAGGGTCCGAGAGAGGGATTCTTGTTCAAATGATTTATGGGAGGAGTACTCTCAGGAACAGGGGCTTGAGAGAAGCAGGATAGGGCAGGGCAACAAAGGGAAGCAAGAAGGTAGTCTCAGCTGGAGACCAGCTGCAGTCTCATCCCTGGGGAAGCTTTGGGGCTTGAACTGCACCACAGAGTCAGTCACACGTTGAGGAAAGAGGGCCAACCTTTGTTCACACTTGCTGCAGTCATTAGCCAAAGTTACTTTCCCGCAGGGAACGTCTGTGATGGTTAGCAACCCTCACAATAACTGGGAGATCTGGTGGGGTACTACCAACACCCACTAAAGCCATTTTTATTGGCAACTGGTCATCTGTGACTGTTTCATTGACCAATTGACTTTTCCTACTTCACTTTCCTTTCCCCCGGTCCAGGAGGTCATCAATGTTATACGTAAAAAGAAATATTTTAGGCTTTGCAAGCCACATATCATCTCTATCACAACTACTGAACTTTACTGTTTTAGCACAACGGCAGTCGTAGACAATATGTAAACAAAGGAGCTTGTGCTCCAATAAACTTTATTTACAGAAACAGGCAGCAGATCAGATATGACACACAGGCCATTGACTGCTGCGCTAGCCCTTCTCTCTCTCTCTCTCTCTCTCTCTCTCTCTCTCTCTCTCTCTCTCTTCTCTCTCCTACCTGACTTCTTTTCTTTCTTTTTTAAATTTTCTTAATGTTTTATTTTATTTTGGAGAGAGACAGAGTGTGAGTGCGGGAGGGGCACAGAGAGAGGGAGACACAGAATCCCAAGCAGGCTCCAGGCTCTGAGCTGTCAGCACAGAGCCTGACGCGGGGCTCGAACTCACAAACCAAGAGATCATCGCCTGAGCCGAAGTCAGAGGCTGGACCGGCTGAGCCACCCAGGTGCCCCCACCTGACTTATTTTCTTTACTACTCATCGTTGATCTCCCTCACATGTAATTACAAGTCACTGCACCTATTAATTCCCCATTGCTCTCCTTCCTACTCACCCTCTCTTCCAACATGCCTCCTAGTCGCCTTCGTTTCTCTTCTATACCTCTACTTATCCTCTTAGTTGACCTTTGAAATATAGCGTCCTTTGAAGTAGCTCACACAGTTGCGCAATAAAATTCCCATTGTTCTTTCTCTCAGTGATCTTTTTACTATTACATCTCTCTTCTAGTTCTTCACTTATTTCTGATTCATCAGTACATGCATTTATCCTAAAATTCAGTTCTCTCAGGCTTGCCTTCTAGAACACAGCAACAACACTGTATGCACTGACCAGGAACAAATTCCGTATTAATTCCAGATGCCCTCAAGAGTCCAGGTGTTCTGTTTGTCTTTCTTCCTTTTAGGTATTTCTTTGATACTATAAACACTGGTTCAACTTTTACGTGCTGTATTTGGAACAAGAAAAAATATTGATTTTCAACTTGTCTGGTAGCCCAATCTAACCTCACAGCCTTCTCAAGGAGCATCTAAGGACATCATGTAATCAATACTCAGAGAAGCAATCAGATACAGGAGGTGGAGATTTCTGTGGAGCCAAGATAAACTTGTTTTCCATGAAGAGAGCTCTTTTATCCTCCCTTTCAAAGATGGTTTCATTCTCTTAGAACCCACTTCTTCATGTGGTGTTTCTGAAAATAATGGTCTAAAGTCTCTTTCCACTTGACAGGAAGGATTCTTCTAGGGTGGGGATCTCAGAGACAAGAAGGTATGGAGATGCAACAGAAACCTCTACCTCAGTAGCCCTCAGAGTTCACTCTTAGTTATGACAAAATCACCAAAGCAAGATATTGCCTAAGAGTGTGAGCCAAAGCTCTAGCTACTAATAAGGTAGTTGTTTTCTTTGGAAAGAACACAAGGCACGTATACCTCATCACTAATTGGAGTGGCAGCAGTCATATCAAGCAGCTGAGCCAAGATCTGAGGATTCAGGAGCCTAGATACATCATTTCCCAGAGTCACACCTGTGAGTATATGCAGCCCAGTGCAGGATATGGGAGACAGGCTTACTCAGAAACATCAAACTGCAAAGGGCACTTAACTTCTCATGGGAAAAGTACCAGGAGGAGAGAAAAAACAACCTCTCTGGTATTGAAAGATGTTCTCCATCACTGGCTCCAGAAGTCATCTCAGTGGGGCTCAGTCATCTTAAGGGCTAAGGCAGGTTCACTCCTAAAGCACAAATTATAACACCAATTATGTATCTGACCCCACTTGAAGCAACAGTATCTGGTTTTAGATACTGATGGGAATTCATTTCTAGTCTGGGGCAGGCCCAGGTCAGTTAGGAAAGTGCACTTGGGGCCTGACACTATGAAAAAAATTGGAAGGCAGGGCACTCGTTATTCTATTTTTGTTTTCCTTCTTTCTCCTACATTCCGTGAGGACTGGAGACGAGCATTGCTGGGAATGCAAAGCTGTGAATTTTACTTCTAGAGTCTCCTATTATCTGTGAAGAGTTACTTGGTTGTCAGAAAGTAGGAGTATCTTAATTTGGATTCCCCCAGAAAGAGTCTGAGACAAAGAACTGAGTACAAGTTGTTTATTTTGGAGGTGATCCAAAACACAGTTGTAAGGAAGTGGGAAGTAAGACTGGAAAGGGAGGTATCATGCCAGCTACCACTGTGGGTAACTGGAGCCTCATCCTGCTGGGAAACTCCAGGACTTATGTAGAATAGGCAATTCAGAGATACCCCATTCCAGTCATTGCTTAAAGGCTGATTATGGAGCATTAATCTGTGGCACTCCTAGCCTACCTTAGGTACAAGCAGTAGGCTCCAGATACCTTGACAGCTCCAGCAAATAGGTGCATATCCTGGCACGTGGCTATAAGACAGGGAATATGCCACAAACATAAGGCCCAAAGGGATACGCTGGGGCACCAGTAGCATCTTTTACAACATATAATACTGAACTTATTTGACTGTGGGCTCTGGAAAGAAGTAGCAGGATTTCAGGGTCCAAAAGGATAGAAGACCTCTTGGTTTCTGTTTTTTGTTTTTGGTTTTGTTTTGTTTTTTGAAACTCAAAGTATATGATTTGACCAGTACATGGAAGAAAATAGCCTTATAAATTACCTGGAGGAAAAGAGCTTACCATCTCAAACTTAGAGATTTTTATTAAATAGGACAAGAATGTTTCAGAGTTATGCATATTTTTCTCTCCCCACTCCTCTCCCCACTAAACATGACAATTACAGTGTAAGAGTCCTTTGTCAGAAGAACTATTACATTTGAGTTTTAGATTCAAAGTAGGCTACAATGGTCAGGAACAAGACAGGGATATCCACTCTCACCATTGTTATTTACATAGTACTGTAAGACTTAACCTCAGCAATCAGACAACAAAAAGAAATAAAAGGCATTAAAATCAGCAAGGGAGAAGTCAAACTTTCACTATTTGCAGAGGATATGATACTCTATGTAGAAAACCCAAAAGACTCCACCAAAGAAATTGCTAGATCTGATACACAAATTCAGTAAAGCCACAGGATACAAAGTCAATGTACAGAAATCTGTTGCCTTTCTATAAACCAAAAATGAAGCAGCAGAAAAAATAATTCGAGGAATCAATCCCATTTACAATTGCACCAAAGACCATAAGATACCTAGGAAAAAAAACTAAGCAAAGAGATAAAATATTTATACTTTGAAACCTATAAAATACTGATGAAAGAAACTGAAGATGATACAAACAAATGGAAAAACATTCCATGCTCATGGATTGGAAGAACAAATATTTTTAAAATGTCTATATTACACTCAGCAATCTATACATTTAATGCAATCCTAGCAAAATATCACCAGTATTTTTCACAGAGCTAGAACAAACAATCCTAAAATTTGTATGGAACCACAAAAGGCCCCAAGTACCAAAGTAACTTTGAAAAAGAAAAGCAAAGCTGGAGGCATCACAATTCCAGACTTCAATCTATATTACAAAGCTGTAATCATCAAGACAGTATGGTACCTGCACAAAAACAGACACTCAGATCAATGGAACAGAATTGAAAACCCAGAAATAAACCTACAACTCTATGGTCAACTAATCTTTGACAAAGCAGGAAAGAATATCCAATGGAAAAAAGACAGCGCCTTCAACAAATGATGTTGTGAAAATTTGACAGCAACATGTGAAAGAATGAAACTGGATCACTTTCCTACACCATACACAAAAATAAACTAAAAATGGATGGAAGACCTAAATGTGAGACAGGAAAATATCAAAATCCTAGAAGGGAACACAGGCTACAACCTGTTTGACTTCAGCCATAGCAACTTCTTACCAGACACATCGCCAAAGGCAAGGGAAACAAAAACAAACATGAACTATTGGGACCTCATGAAGATAAAAAGCTTCTGCACAGCAAAGGAAACAATCAATGAAATTAAAAGGCAGCCTACAAAATGGGAGAAGATATTTGCAAATGACATATGTGATAAAGGGTTAGTATCCGAAATTTATAAAGAACTTACCAAATTCAATACCCAAAACCAAATAATCCAATTAAGAAATGGGAAGGAGACATGAATAGACATTTTTCCAAAGACATCCAGATGGCCAACAGACACGTGAAAAGATGCTCAACATCGCTCATCATCAGGGAAATACAAATCAAAACTACATTGAGATATCACCTCACACCTGTCAGAATGGCTAACATTAACAACACAGGAAACAATAGATGCAGAGAAAGGGGAACACTGTTGCACGGTTGGTAGGAATGCAACTTGGTGCAGCCACTCTAGAAACACCATGGAAGTTCATCGAAAAGTTAAAAACAGAACTACCCTATGATCTAGCAATTGCACTACTAGGTATTCACCCAAAGGATATAAAAATATTGATTTTAAGGGACATATGCATCCCAATGTTTAGAGTAGCATTATCAACAATAGCCAAATTATGGAAAGAGTCCAAATGTCCATTGACTGATGAATGGATAAAGAAGTTGTGGTGTATATATATATATGTACATGTATATACATATATATGTATATGTATATATATACACATGTATATGTATATGTATATATATATATACATATATATATGTATATCACATTAGATAGATCGATCACATTAGATAGATAAAGAAGTTGTGGAATATAATGGAATAGTACTCAGATATCAAAAAGAATGAAGTCTTGCCATTTACAATAATGTGGATGGAGCTACAGTGTATTATGCTAAGCAAAACAAGTCAGTCGGAGAAAGACAAATACCATATGATTTCACTGATATGTAGAATTCAAGAAATAAAACAGATGAACATAGAGAAAGGCAAACCATAAAACAAACTGAGAGAACAAACTGAGGGTTGCCAGAAGGAAGGTAGGTGGGGGAGGGGCTAAATGCATGATGGGTATTAAAGAGGGCACTTAATGTGATGAGCACTGGGTATTATACTTAAGTGATGAATCACTAAATTCTACTCCTGAAATTAATATTACACTATATGTAACTAACTAGAATTTTAAATAAAAAGTTGAAACAAACTCAAGGTAGGCTAGACGATGGGTACCAATTAGCCTTGCCCTATGGAGAAACTAAAAGTCAGTCTCTATCTCTCTCTCTCTCTCTCCCTCCCTCCCTCCTTTCCTCCCTCCCTCCCTAGTCTTTTATCTGTTTACATGATCCCCAAAATATGCTGCGTCTCTCTGTAGTGATCTCTGGCTGATAATAGCAAATTGTGGTTAGAGTCTAAGTTACATGTTTTGTACTGGAAACAGCGGATTGCTTGGGAAATACATGCGCGTAAGGTGATTTGTGCTTCAATTGTAAATATGTAGTTTAGTAGATTTGTGCCAGACAATTCCTTGGAACTTTGGAAATATGGGAGACTTGAGACCGGGATAATTTCTGGAGGTGCCAAAGAACAGTACCGTTTCCTATGGGAAATACTCCAGATTGTAGCTGAGAAGAGATCCAGGCACCAGACATCAGAAAGATACTACAGAGCTGAGATTGAGCCAAACAACAATACAATTAGAGGGGAAAATACTTTGTATGAATGTTGTTAGACCGCTAAGCCTTCTAAGAACAAGGGATTGACTTTGAACAAGATAATTTTTAGACTTAGTCAAATAAGGTTGTCAAGTAGAGTAATAAGAACTGGATTTATCCCCCAACCTAAATTACTAAAAACCTGGGCAAAGTACATGAAACCACGTTTTTCAGATATTGAATGACAAAACAGTAGAGAAATCCCCAAGAGCAGGAAAACAAGTATGAGGAGCTCTACATCTTTACTGGTTTACTTTAGAAGCAGTTTTCAGGACTTCATGCAGAGAGGGAGAACCCAAACAACCCAGCGCTTCTCCTTGAGTTGGGAAGACAGAGCCTGGAGTACAGAAGGCCGCGGCAGCTAGAATTTGTGGGGCAGAAAATCAAAAAGGAGGGACACACAAAAAGGAGAGCTTCAGATTCCTGCAGAGAGGTCTCCTGAGTCTTTGGCTAAGTACAGAAGTGCAGGTGTAACAGGGAAATAATCAAAAGAAAAAAGTAGGAAGAACAATTCCTGAAACCCATTCAAAATAGCAATAGTTTATGTTCCTACCAACCAGAGTATAAAAAATATCACAATAACCCAGTGCATCATGTAGGAGAATACAACCACCATAGTGGAGTTAAATTGATTCTTGAATAAAGGATCACCTAACAATTGATCACCCTAATAATTCTTGACAGCAACATTCAAAAATTCAATTGATTGTAAGTAATTTAACTGCATATTATAATAAAATTCAGCACTATTTGAATAAAAACAAAAAAAAATATTTTAGCCAAAATATAAACAACGTAAAATCCCAATGTCAGGCATGCAGTAAAAATTTATAAATTATGCAAACCAGCAGAAAATTTTGACCTATTATCAGCCAAAATAAAAAGTAAAATAAATATAAATAGATCAAGAAATGACTAACGCAATGGAGCTAGCACACAAAGGTATAGAAAAGGTTGGGGAGCCTGGGTGGCTCAGTTGGTCAGGCATCCGACTTCAGCTTGGGTCATGATCTCGTGGTTCATGGGTTTGAGCCCCACATTGGGCTCTGTGCTGACATCTAGGAGCCTGGAGCCTGCTTCTGATTCTTTATCTCCCTCTCTCTCTGCCCCTCCCATGCTCACGCTCAGTCTCTCTCTCTCTCTCAAAAAAAAAAAAAAAAAAACCATTTAAAAAAAGGTATAGAAAAGGCTATAATAAATGTGTTCTATATGATCAAAAATATAGATAAAATATGAGCATAATGGAGAAATAAATGAAAGATAATTTTAAAAGACACAAATAGGTTTAAAAGTAACAATATAAAGATATGTCCAATAAAAGCACTAATCAAAAACAAGAAGGAATAGCTATACTAAGGCAAAGTAGATTTTAGTTTGAGAAATATTGCCACAAATAAAGAGGGACATTTTAAAATGGCAAAGGGGTTGACTCATCAAAAGTAAATGCATTATTTTTCCGGGGCTACCATAACAAAGTACCACAGACTGGATGGCTTAAGCAACAGAAATGTACTTTATCATAATCTTGGAAGCTAGAAGTCTAAGATCTGGGTGCCAGCAGGGCTCATTTCTTCTGAGACCTTTCTTCTTGGCTTGTGGATGGCTGCCTCCTCCCTGTGTCTTCATATGGTCTTGTCTCTAAGCATGTCTATGTCCTAATATTCTCTTCTTATAAGAAAACCAATCAGATTAGGGCTCACTCTAATGAATTCACTTTCATTTACTTACCTCTTTAAAAACCCTCTCTGCAAATATAGTCGCATTCGGGGGCACTGAAGGGTAGGATTTTAACATATGAATTTTGGAAGGACACAAATCAGTTCACAGCAGTACAGAACCACCCTAAGTGTATATGTACCCAATAACAGAGCTTCAAAATACATGAAGCAAAAACTTATAGAACTGAAAGGAGAATAGACAGATTTACAATTACAGCTAGATATTTCAACATTTCTTTCTCGGTAAGTAACAGAACAAGAGAGAACAGAGAGAAATGTCAATGGTAGTACAAAGTGCTTAAAGATCGTTATCAATCAACTAAACCAAACTGACATTATTTCACAGCTCATCAACTGCAAAATATACATCTTTTTCAACAATACATGGGATGTGCACCAAAATAGGCCATATCATAAACCATGAAACTAGTTTCAACAATTTTAAGAGAACTTAAATGATACAAAGCATATGCTATGACCAAAAAAGAGTTAAACTAGAAATAATAGCAGAAAGATCTTTAAAAATCTCTAATATTTTCAAATTAATTGACACATTTAATATCACTTCCTATTTTTACCACATGTGTACTTTCTTCTCCTGCTATTGTTTTTCTTTTTATTTTTTATTTCTTTAAGGTTATTCATTTATTTATTTTGAGAGGGGGAGCGGCAGGAAGCGGGAGAGAGAATCCCAAGCAGGCTCCATGCTGTAAGTGCACACTGACACATTTTAACAACTGCATGAATTGAAAAGAAATCACAAGGGACATTTGAAAATATTTTGAACTGAATGAAAATGGAAACAGAGCATCTCAAAATTTGTGGTATGGAGCTTGAAAGAAAATTTATAGCAATAAATGTGTCCGTTAGAAAAGAAGTCAAGTCTAAAACTAAGTTACATATATCTCCACCTGAATAAACTAGAAAAAGAAGAGTAAATTTAGCCCAAATAATAAGAAGAAAGTAAATAATGAGGATAAAAGCAGAAATCAATAAAACAGAAAACAGAAAAACAATGAAGATATTCAATGAAGTTTTAAATTTTTTAAAATTGGTGAACTGTTAGTCAGTTATACTAATTAAGAAAACAAGAGAGATGACATAAATTACCAATATCAGCAATTATGGAGGGGTCATCGCTAGAGATTCTATAGATATTTAAAAGATAATAAGGGATTATTATAAACATTTATGACAATACATTTGACAAGTGAAATTGACATTAGTGACCTAAAAGTAAAAAAATACCAAGCAAGTCTCACACCACAGGAAAGAAATAACCTGAGTAGTCCTACAACTATTAAAGAAATTGAATTTTAGATAAAAATCAACATCCAAAAAATGAATAATCCAACTTAAAAATGGGCAGAAGACATGAACAGACATTTCTGCAAAGAAGACATCCAGATGGCCAACTGACACAGGAAAAAATGTTCATTGTCACTTACCATCAGGGCAATGCAAATCAAAACCACAATGAGATATCACCTCACACTTTTCAGAATGGCTAAAATCAACAACACCAGAAACAACAGATGTCAACAGTGATGTGGAGAAAAAGGATCACTCCTATGCTATTGTTAGGAACGCAAACTGGTGCAGCCACTTGGAAAACAATATGGGCTTTCCTCAAAAAGTTAAAAATAGATCTACCCTTCAATCCAGCAATCACACTACTGTGTACTTACCCAAAGAATAAAAAAAAAAAAAACCACTAATTCAAAGGGATACATGCACCTCTATGTTTATAGCAACATTATTTACAATAGCCAAGATACAGAGGCAGCCCAAGTGTCCATCAACTGACAAATGGATAAAGATGCAGTACACACACACACACACACAGGAATATTATTTATCCATGAAAAAAGAGTGAAATCTTACCATTTGCAATGACCTGGATAGAGCTACAGAATATAATGTTAAGCAAAATAAGTCAGTCAGAGGACAACAAATACTACATGTTTTCACTCATATGTGAAATTTAAGAAACAACAGGATCAAAGGGAAAAAAGAGAGAGAGAGAAAGACAAACTAAGAAACAGACTTTTAATTATTGGGAACAAACTAATGGCTACTATAGGAAGAGGGTTGGGTGTATGGGTGAAATAGGTAAAGGGGATTAAGGAGTACACTTGTGATGAGCACTGGGTGTTATATGGAATTGTTGAATCACTATATTGTACACCTGAAACTAATATAATGTAGTATGTTAACTAACTAGAATTAAAGTAAAAACTTAAAGAAATATACCCATGCATTTTTGGCCAAATGATTCTTAACAAAGTTGACAAAGCAACTCAATGTGGGAAGGATAGTCTTTTTATAAATAGTATTGAAACAATTGGATATTCATATGCAAAAAAAGAGAAGCTTGACTGTTGCCTTATAACATACACAAAAATTATTAGTCTTAAAATAATATTACTTTATAATAATATTATCTTACAATACACACAGAACTATCAACAACTTAATATGAATAAATGGATCAGATCTAAATGTAAAACCTAAAACTATAAAACTTCTAGAAGAAACCATAGGAAAAAAAATTAAGATTCTTTTAGATAAGACACAAAAGCACAATCTATAAAAGGAAACATTGATACATTTAACTACATAAAAGTTAAAAACTTTTATTGTTCAAAAGATACTGTTAACAAAATGAAAAGGAAGGCTACAGATGGGAGAAAATATTTGCCAAACATGTATGTAATAAAGGACTTGTATCTAGAACAGAGGAGGGAAAATTACAGCCACCTGTCCTTTTAAGTCACATTTTATTACCTGTTTGTCTTCTTCCAAGCTAAAGTGTCAGAATTAAGTAATTGAATCCAGACATTATAGCCCACAAGCATAAACTACTTGCTAGCTGGCCCTTTAAGAGAAAGTCGGCCAACACCTGATGGAGAATCTTTAAAGAGTTCTTAGAACAAAATAGTAAGAAGATAATCCAATTTTTATTTTTTAATGTTTATTTATTTATTTATTTATTTATTTGTTTGTTTGTTTGTTTGTTTATTTATTTATTTATTTTTTAGAGAGAGAACATGAATGGGGGAAAGACAGAGTAAGAGGGGATAGAATCCCAAGCAAGCTCCTCACTGAGCACAGAGCCCAACGCAGGAATGACAATCCAATTCTTAAGTGGGCAAAAGATTTGAATAGATGCTCCACCAAAGAATATATATGAATCGAAAACTGAGTTTCAGTTACACTAGATGAATAAATTCCAGAGGTCTGCAAGACAACATAGTGCCCATAGTTAACAAAACAGTATTGTACACTTCAAAGTTTAAGAGGGTGGATTTCATATTAAGTATTCTTACAACACAAAACAAAAACAAAAACAAAAGAGACACAAGGAAACTCAGGGAGATGTTGGATATGTTATTACCTTCATTGTGGTAATGGTATCACAGGTGTTTACATATTTCCAAACTCATCAAAGTATACACATTAAATATGTGCAGTTTTTCTTATATCAATTATACCACAATAAAGCTGTTAAAAATGCCAAATAAAAGTATGCCAAATTTCATTAATCGTTAGGAAAATGCAAATTAAAATCATAATGAAATACCCCTACACACAACCAGAATGGCTACAATGAAGAGGACTGACAAAACCAAGTGTCAGTGAGGATACAGTTCAACTGGAACTCTCATTCTATGCTAAGGGGAGTACGAAATATTATAGCCACTTTGGGAAAGTGTTTGGCAGTTTCTTACGAAGTGGAAGACATCATTTCACCCAACAATCCCACTCCTCGATATTTATATGAGAGAAATAAATAATATGTTCACACAAACATGTTCATAATAGCCAGACTGGAAACAACTGAAACGCCTATTGACAGGTGAACAGATAAACAAATTGCGGGATTATCTATACAATGGAATACAGCAATAAGAAGGGAAGAATTACTGATACACAGAACGACCTGGATGAATCTCAAAAGCACTATGCTAAATGACAGAGGCCAGAGTTTATTGTGAATTGGCTTTCACTTTCTGTAATTTAGGTTTTTTGTTTTTTTTTTTTAATTTTTTTTTCAACGTTTTTTATTTATTTTTGGGACAGAGAGAGACAGAGCATGAACGGGGGAGGGGCAGAGAGAGAGGGAGACACAGAATCGGAAACAGGCTCCAGGCTCCGAGCCATCAGCCCAGAGCCTGACGCGGGGCTCGAACTCACGGACCGCGAGATCGTGACCTGGCTGAAGTCGGACGCTTAACCGACTGCGCCACCCAGGCGCCCCTGTAATTTAGGTTTTTATCTTATTTTTCCTTCCCTCCCCCTATGTTAATCTGTTGTGTTTCTTAAATTCCACATAGGAGTGAAGTCATATAATATTTGTCTTTCTCTGATTGACTTATTTCATTTAGCATAATACACTCTAGTTCCATCCATGTTGTTGCAAATGGCAAGATTTCATTCTTTTTAATTGCTGAGTAATATTCCATTGTATGTATATACCACATCTTTTTTATCCATCCATCAGTTGATGAACATTTGGGCTCTTTACATAATTTGGGTATTATCGATAGTGCTGCTATAGACATTGGGGTGCATGTGCCCCTTTGAATAAGTATTTTGTATCCTTTGGATAAATACCTAGTAGTACAATTGCTGGGTAATAGGGTAGTCTTATTTTCAACTTTTTGAGGAAACTCCATACTGTTCTCTAGAGTGGCTGCACAAGTTCGCATTAAATATGTAACCTGTGCTGTACTTTTCATCTCTGTGACTTATCTGTGTTATAACTAGAAGTTTGTACCTCTTACTCCCCTTCACCTATTTTGCCCATATCCCCATTTCCTTCCCCTCTGGCAACCACCAGTGTGTTTTCTGTATTTATGAGTCTGTTCTGTTTCTTCTTGTTGTTCTTTGTTTTTTCATTTGTTTTTTAGATTCCACTTATAAGTGAAATCATGTAGTATTTTTCTTTTTTTAACTTTTTTCTTTTTCTTTTTCTTTTTTTCAAGTATGCTTCAAACCCAGCATGGAGTCCAACACAGGGCTTGACCTCATGACCCCGAGATCAAGACCTGAGCTGAGATCAAGAGTAGACACTTAACTAACTGAGCTACCCAGGCACCCCAGTATTTATCTTTCTCTGTCTGACCTATGTTACTTTCCATAATACACCCTAGATCCATCCATGTTGTTGCAAATGACAACATCTCGTTCTTTTTTATGGTGGAGTATTCCATTGTGTATGTATGTATATATGTGTGTGTGTGCATATATATATAGATACAGAGAGAGAGAGAGAGAGAGAGAGAGAGAGAGAGAGAGAGAGAGATGAATATTTAGGCTGCTTCCACATTTGGCTATTGTAAATAATGTTGCAATAAATGGTTACATGTATCTTTTCAAATTAGTGTTATCATTTTCTTTGGGTAAATAGTAGTGGAATTACTGCAAATGGTATATATATTTTACATTTGTTGAACAACCTCCAAACTTATTTCCAAAGTGCTTGCACCAATTACAATCCCATAAAGAGTGCATAATGGCTACCCTTTCTCCACGTTCTTGCCAACACTTGTCCAAGAGAGTACTGCCTATGTTTTCTTTTAGGAGTTTTATGGTTTCAAGCCTCACATTTAGGTCTTTAATCTGTTTTGACTTTATTTTTCTGTATGTTGTAAGAAATAAGTCCTGCTTCATTCTTTTTCATGTAGCTGTCCAGTTTTCCTGACACCATTTATCGAAGAGAGTGTGTTTACCCATTTTATATTCTTGTCTCCTTTATTGTAGATTAATTGGCCATATACATTTGGGTAAAGTTTTGGGCTCTCTATCCTGTTCAGTTGACCTATGTGTCTATTTTTGTGCCTGTACCATATTGTTTGGGTTACTATAGCTTTGTAGTATATCTTGAAATCTGGGATTCTGATACCTCCACCTTTGTTCTTCTTTTTCAAGATTGCTTTAGCTATTCAAGTGTGTGTGTGTGTGTGTGTGTGTGTGTGTGTGTGGTTACATTTACATTTTAGGATTATTGTTTCCAGTTCTGTGAAAATGCTATTGGTGTGTGATAGATTTTGCATTGAATCTGTAGTTTAAAAAATATTAATTCTTCCAATCCACAAGCATGGCATTTCTTTCTATTTGTTTGTATTATCTTCAATTTCTTTAATTAATAACTTGTAGTTTTCAGAGAACAGGTCTTTCATGTCTTTGGTCAGGTTTATTCCTAGGTAGTTTATTCTTTTTGGTGCAATTATAAATGGGATTGTTTGCTTAATTTCTCTTTGTGCTACTTTGTTATTAGTATATGGAAATGCAATAGATTTCTGTATATTGATATTGTATTTTGCAACTTTAATGACTTCATTTATTAGTTCTAAGAGTATTTTGGTGGAGTCTCAGGGTTTTCTATAGATAGATAGTATCATGACATCTGCAAATAGCAAACATTTTACTTCTTTACCAATTTGGATGCCTTTTCTTTCTTTTTCTTGTCTGATTGCTGTGGCTAGGACTTCCAGTATTATGTTGAATAAAAATGGTGAAAGTGGAGGACATCCTTGTCTTCTTCCTGATCTTAGAGAAAAAGCTCTTAGTTTTTTACCTTTGACTATAATGTTAGCTGTTGGTTTAATGTATGCTCTTACTATGTTGAAATATGTTCCCTCTATATATACTTTGTTGAGAGTTTTATCATAAAAGGATGTTGAACTTGGCCATATGCTTTTTCTGCCTCTATTGAGATAATCATATGGGTTTAATCCATTATTTTGGTAATGTGATGTATCATGTTATTGATTTGTAGATATTGAACCATTATTGTGTCCCTGGAATGGCTCTCTGCTTGGTTGTGTGGATGACCCTTTTAATGCATTGTTGAATGTGATTTGCTTATATTTGCTGAGGATTTTTGCATCTATGTTTATCAGGGATATTGGCTTGTAAATTTTTTATAGTGTCTGGTTTTGGTATCAGGATAATGCTGGATTCATATAAGGAATCTGGAAGCTTTCTTTCCTCTTATTTTTTGTAATAGTTTAAGAAGAATATGCATTAATTCTTTAAATATTTGGTATAATTCACCTGTGAAGTCATCTGGTCCTGGACTTTTGTTTATTGGAAGTTTTTAATTACTGATTCAATTTTGGTACTAGTAATTGGTCTGTTTATATTTTCTATTTCTCCCTAATTCAGTTTTGGAAGACTGTATATTTTTAGGAATTTATCTATTTCTTCTACACTGTCCAGTCTGTTGCCATGTAATTTTTTGTAGTAGTCTCTTATAATATTTTGTATTTCTGTGATGTTGATTCTTACTTCACTTCTCTCTTTCTAAATTTATCTATTTGAACCCTTTCTCTTCTTGATCAGTGTGGGTAAAAGTTTATCAATTTTGTTTTTCTTTTCAAAGAACCAGCTGTTGGTTTCATTTATCTTTTAGATCATTTTATTTTAGTCTTTATTTGACTTATTTACACTCTGATATTTATTATTTCCTTCCTTCTACTAACTTTGAGCTTTGTTCTTCTTTTTCTGGTTCTTCTTTTTCTGGTTCCTTTCCTTGATGTCTAAGATTAGATTGTTTACTTTGGATTTTTCTTATTTCTTGACATAGTCCTATGTCACTACAAAATTCTTAGAACTGTGTTTGCTATGTTTTGGACTACTGTATTTTCATTTTCATTTGTTTCTATTTGGTTTTTTTTTTTAATTTCCTCTTTGATTTCTTTTTTGTTAATATGAAATTTATTGTCAAATTGGTTTCCATACAACACCCAGTGCTCATCCCAACAGGTGCCCTCCTCAATTCCCATCACCCACCCCCTACCCTCCCATCCCCCATCAACCCTCACTTTATTCTCAGTTTTTAAGAGTCTCTTATGGTTTGGCTCTTTCCCTCTCTTTTTTTTCCCCCCATGGTCTTCTGTTAAGTTTCTCAGGATCCACATAAGACTGAAAACATATGTTATCTGTCTTTCTCTGTATGACTTATTTCACTTAGCATTCACTCTTCAGTTCCATCCACAGTGCAGCAAATGGCCAGATTTCAATCTTTCTCATTGCCAAGTAGTACTCCATTGTGTATATAAACCACATCTTCTTTATCCATTCATCAGTTGATGGACACTTGGGCTCTTTCCATAATTTGGCTATTGTTGAAATTGCTGCTGTAAACATTGGGGTTCCTGTGCCCCTATGAATCAGCACTCCTGTATCTCTTGAGTAAATTCCTAGCAGTGCTTTCTGGGTCATAGGGTAGCTCTATTTTTAATTTTTTGAGGAACCTCCACACTGTTTTCCAGAGTGGCTGCACCAGTTTGCATTCCCACCAGCAGTGCAAGAGGGTTCCCATTTCTCCACACACTTGCCAGCATCTATAGTCTCCTGATTTGTTCATTTTAGCCACTCTGACTGGCATGAGGTGATATCTGAGTGTGGTTTTGATTTGTATTTCCCTGATGAGGAGTGACATTGAGCATCTTTTCATGTGCCTGTTGGCCATCTGGATGTCTTCTTTAGAGAAGTGTCTATTCATGTTTTCTGCCCATTTCTTCACTGGATTATTTGTTTTTCGGGTGCAGAGTTTGGTGAGTTATTTATAGATTTTGGATACTAGCCCTTTGTCTGATTTCTTTGTTGACTCATTGGTTGTTTAGTAGCATGTTGTTTACTTAGCCTTCAGATGTTTCTGTTTTTTTCCAGTTTTTTTCTTGTAATCCATTTCTAGTTTCATTCCTAGTTTTTATTATTTTTTATATCTATGGCTTTTGGGGAAGGGAGAAGAGTAAATATACCTTTATCTTGCATCTTTGGATATTATAAGCTCATGGTTAGAGGCACCTAGATGGCTCAGTCGGTTAAACATCTCACTCTCAATTTTGGCTCAGGTCATGATCTCAGGGTCATGAGACCAAGACCTCTATGTTGGGATCCATGTTGGGTGTGGAAACTGCTTAAGATTCTCTCTCTCCCTCCACCACTCATGCTCTCTTGCTCTCTTTGTCTTAAAAAAAAATAAGCTCATGGTTATGCACCTCCCCAAATTGGTATAGTTTATATTCCATGCCCAGAGTTGTGACTAGGATCAGGGAACAGGCCACTAGTAATTAAATATGTCATGTTTGTTCACTGATTGATTTTAGACAGTTAAAATTTAAAAAGTTAATCTACAAATAAAAATAGAGTTTAAAACAGAAGTTTAAAAGAGAAATAATGGTAAGAGGGACAGAGAAAAGAGAGAAGAAAAATTCTTCCAGGTTTCTGTGACAACACTGAAATTAAGCTTCCTAGAAACCAAGGTTGGGGAGTGAAATCACAATGGCTGATTCAGTTCTAATAGCTTGATAAAAGAATACATATTATCAGTGGTGAGCAACTATTTATTTTACTCTAAAAGGATTCATAAGAAAGCTGTGTTCAACAGGTATTTATCGCTCATTATGTTACTACATGCCCCTTATATGTTTTCAATAATACAAAGGTAGATTATGCTCCTTTTTGGAAGAGAAACGCTGGGGATGCCTAACATTCAGGTGATTACCAACAGTGAGAGCAGAAATTGCCTCTGCCCTATTCATGAACTTACTAGTGCTGGCTCTGGGTCTTCCTACTGTACTTACATCTAGACCCGCATATTGCTGATCTTGATTTCTAAGGCCTGCTTAGTCCTCCTGACTTAGTTTTTCTCATGGTTCCCAAAGTTTCTGCTTGCTCCCGATAATATGAGAACCTCCTAGACTTACATGTGCCTTATTGTTTCTGGGCCCTTAGCTTGAACTTTGTGCTTAAAAGTCTGAATCTGATTCCACAGTATGGTAATGGGTTTCCTTATACAGAAACACAAAGAGTCAAGTCAGCCCCCTCAGTGAATGGCGGATATAATCATGGTGGCTTAATGGCCTCTGAAGAAGAGTATTGAGAAGCATCACTCAGATCCCCTATCAGAAATAAAAGATTTAGGGGCACCTGGCTGGCTCAGTCAGTTGAGCGTCGGACTCTTCAGTTCAGTTCACGATCCCAGGGTCAAACCCATCTTGAGCTCCATGTTGAGCATGGAGCCTGCTTAAGATTCTCCCTCTCCTTCTGCCCCTTCCCCCTGCCTTAAAAAAAAAGAAAAAAAAGAAAGGATTTATTCCCCCAGCTAATAAGACTGCTAATGGGAGAGATGTCAGCTGTCAGCTTCCTATTGTCCTGGCTGAAGGTGATGACCCTTCCCAAAGCTGCCTGAATTCAATGAGTGATCTTCACAGGGATATGAAAGTTTCCTGGATTTTTTTGTCCTTACAGGACTTTTTGTCCTTACAGGGCTCAGAACAGGGCTTATCCCTATATAGGGCTTATCCCTATAAGGTTGGCAGAGGTCTTTACTGAAACTATATTTTAGCTAAACTTCTCCACCTATCTGCTTTCTTCCCTTTCCTTCCTCACTCACTACCAACTTTCCTGCCCACTTATCTTCATTAAGGAGTCTTCTTCCTATAGAACCCAATAGGCAAAACTTGTTGAAGTTAGCTGGGGCTGATTCACTGCATCATCATAATCAGAACACCATGCAATTGGCCCAAATGCCATAGCGTTAACTAATAAGAACGTATAGGACCAGCAATGAAACACCGGGCGTTAGAAAAGGTTTGGAATTCCAGAATGGAAGGGAACAATTAAGAGTGGGAAAGAAGTAAGAGGAAAAGCAAGCATATTGATGTAGTTATATCTATCCTCCAGATACAAGTTTTAGGGATTAGACATTGAAGGAATATCTGAAAACCACCCTCCACATCCCACCCACGCTATACCACCTAAAAAAGGAACATCTGAAACCTCTACCAGATTATTAATCCTGAAACTCTAAAATATTTGTATGTACCTTCCAGTTTGATCCTCACAACAGTATCTGCCTGAAGTGGTGCCACCTTCATTTCACGGAAGGGGAAGAATGCTCAGAAGGTTTAGATGATTTTTCCAAGGCCATCTAGCTGTAGGCCCCAGGCCACCCCATGGAATGGAGGGCCTCAAGGCAGCTGGTTGGCACTTACCCATTTTAACTTAGTTTTTTAAAATTAGATTTGCCTATTTCCTGGGGTTATATAATACAGCTTGAATAAAACACACTGGGGTCTCTTGCCTGCATGAGGTCACTGCAAAAATAATGGAAAGCCGGTTAGATTGAGAGAGAAAAGCTCTGATCCTCTCAGCTGCTGCCTTCCACTCTCCACAGGTGTAAATACTACTCCACAAACCCCTTTAGTGCATGGAGTTAGAGGGCTATTTATTTTCATAGTTTACAAAAAAAAAAAAAAAAGGTTTTCTGCAATCTTGCTTGGGGTCTCAGAGCTTCCTGCTATGCCCCTGTGTACCTGCAGTTTGGGTACATAAACGTGTAGCGCTTGTTCCCTGAAGTTTCCACGGGGCGTACATTAGCTTTATTTTCCTTGTGTGGGTCTAAGCACCACTGAGCAAACTAGAATCAATTCCTGTAAGGCCGTCTAATAGAGAGTTGTGGCTTAGCTGGCAAGGGACACTTTGCTGTGCGTCTTGCTACTGAATATTTTAAAACAGAAATAGATTAAGGAACTGGAGAAAATCTCCCTGTCTTTGCCCTGACTCCTGATTCTTGCTCATTTGGATCTGTGTACAACATGCCCTTGTTGCCTGCATTTTGTGTTGCTCTGGGAAGGGGTAGACTCTCAGGATTAGGACAAAATGTGTTTCCTTCCGTCTCTCCCCTGGACCCCAAGGTTGGATTTTTCTCATACATAAATAAAATAAGCAAATCTCTAAGAATATAAATAGGAGAAAAATAGGAGATTTTTCTACCCCAGCCACCTCTTGGAAGACTCACCACAGGACCTCTTCCCATGCATCACATGGGCTGAGTGGCCAGGCCTCTCTCTTTAAGCCTGATTGAGCTGAGAATCTTATAAAGCTACTTTGATGCCTGAGACGTTCTCTTAAAACAAAGCAAGAATTAATTACCTTTGTTTCTTTTCCCTCCTTTTATTTTGGGATTTTCTTCTCACGAAAGATATAGGGGTCATCCATGCTGGACTTATTTTGTGGCAGAATGCTGTAGGTTATAGGTTATAGGACTACTTTGTGGAAGGCAACAGTTGAAGAGGTTTAAACATAAATCATCAATACTGACATTTATGTCACCATGGGTCATTCTTCCTGTTTAAGTAGCACTACCACAAAATAGAGTTGTGGGTGATGGCGGGGGGTAGTCAAGAGCCATATGAACAGAAAGTGACTTCATTTTATTTTCTTTTTAAAAGAACAGATTTTTTTTTTTTACTTGGGTATCTTATAATTAAGAACAGAAAAAAAATACTCTTCTATCCAAGTGAATAATTTTAGTGAATATTTTAAAGAGAAAGTGGGATAGGGGTGGTAGGAGAGGGTTGTGTGTGGCAAATCATGTAGCAGTTTAGCAAATGAAGACAGTCAAGACTGCATTGCAGTGTACTGGCTAAGGGCATGAACTGGAAGCCAGACCTCTTGCTACTGGCTCCATAGGCTAGAGAAAAACCCAGAAACATCAGATCAGAGTCATATTCTAATCATTCTCACCCCTGCTCTTTATATGTCACTTAAATCTCAGTTATGGCCAAAGACCAAGTTCTGAATGTTAGTGGGGTTGCTCTAGCTAATACTGAAAATTTTACTGAAGGCTGTTTCTTCCCCCAGGGGAAGGTCATCTTTTTGCCCAAGTTTTCCCTGTTTAGAGGGAGGTCTGAGAAACTATGAAGCAGGAACCAGTATCATGTGAACCAATCAGAACAGCTGAATCAACCTTTATAATCAAAGGAGTGACCAATGTTTCTTCTAGATCCTTCCTTCCCTGCAAGTCCACAAAAGTTAGCTTCCATAGACCAAAACATGCAATCTTTTTTGCAACATGCAATTTCCATCAGTATACCGTGCAATTTTGGGACACAAAGTGTGTGTGTGTGTGTGTGTGTGTGTGTGTGTGTGTGTGTGAATGTTTGTGTCGATTTGTTGAGTCTAATGGGAATGCTTTGAGAAAAAATCCCAGAGTTAAGAAACCTAGGACAGAAAGCAGTAAAATAAACCTTCAAAAATATCCTCAGAAGGTAGGAAGGAAAAGTGTGGTAGACACAGATACATGCTCTCCTTTAGAGAAGGACATCTACTGAGCTATTGGGCTATGGGGACTATGGTCAGCAAGACAGATTCTGAAGTAAAAGCATAGCTTGGCTCTCATCTCCTGCAGGAGGAGGGCAGAGGATTCTCATCATCAGGTGCTTTGGGATCTGCCTCAGCTACAGATAGCTACACAGCCAGGTTGGTGCCCTTCCTGGGACAGCCCGCTTTTAGTTATTGAGGGAGGTGGAGGGACAAAGCCCTACTGTGCCTGTCCACAAGATAGCTCTGGTGGAAAACACATGTTCCTGAACTCGCCACCAGCTTTCTGGAGACAAGCTAGCTCTACATTGCGGTACAACTGCTTCCTTCCGCCACACCCTTCCTTTCACAGGTGTTGACTCTTAACAAACCTCCTGCATCCCAAACTCCATCTAGATGCCTGTTTCTGGAGAACTCACCTTTGACAGTTAGTGCCTGTTTCGAGATAGCTGGAGGTAAGATTGGGACTTGGAGATGGTTTGTTGGTCCTAAATGGCCCTGAGCTCCCCATCACGGGCAGAAAGTGAAGCACAATCAGCTTCTGGTACCGGCTGGCAGTTCAACTGTGCAAACATTTGTCAGTGGTAAGTTGGGATGATGTACTGCTGAAAGTGTGGTGGATGAAGTAACGAGTGTGTCTGGTGTTCAAGATCTATAGGGGAGTAGTAGCTGTAGGGACAATAGGATTGCATGGCTATGGCTTATTGCCTTCCATACTCCAGAAAGATAATAGCTGGGGGCAAGTAAAAGCATAGCTTGGTTCTAAACTCCTGCAGGAGGAGGGCAGAGGATCTAGACGTCAGAGTGGTTCATTTTCAAAGAAAGGTAAACACTCCAACAAGGCAGTCATCTTATGCTGAGGTCAGGGCCCAGGTTAGGAAAACACAAGACTAACACACCAGATGGAGATTTCTGTGTAGATTTCTGTGTAGGCAAAAGTGTGAAGTAGGCAGAATTTATCTTTAGAGCACTTCTTATCACCCTGTCTGCCTCTGTCCCCATCTGCCAAGTGTTCTCAGACACATAACGTCTTCTTGCTCATCTGGATGCCCCCACCATACTATGGTTCCCTACACACACCAGGCTCTCTTGCTTTGATCTCGCCTCATATCAAAATTTATCTCTAATATACAATACTCATAAGTATTAACGATGGACAGTATCTTACAGTGTTTCTCCCACAAAATGTTTAATAGCTATGGTCAGTCAACATTCTTACATACCCATCAGATGCCATGAAGGTTTGGAAGGGATTTGTTTCCTACCCAACAACTTGTTAGTTCTACCTGCCTTCAGCCTGTCCTTTGTAAATGTATTCAACACACTGTCCTTTGAGCAGCCTTTCTCAAATGTAAACTGATTATGTTATTTGCCTTCTTGGAATGTCTCCATGACTCCCATGACACTCAGACTGAAATAACGATGATAATAATAGATATCCTTTACCAAATACTTTGTATATGTCAGGCACTGTATTCAACATTCTCTGTGGGGTAGCTCAGTAGCTCCTTACCACACCCCAATGAGACAGGTAAATTGTTTCCATTTTGTAGTCCTGGTTCAGGTGCAAGTTCAGGATGCCAGATCCTGCCCTCCTAACCATTACACTACACTGCCGAATCCTTTCTGTGACTTGTAGAGGTCCCATATAATGTGGCCCCAGCTTTCCTCTCCAGCCACACCTTGTCTCTCACCTCTCCCTAGGCCAAACTCACTGGAGTCTGCTATGCTTGCAGACCTTTGCCTCGTGTTTTCTAGAACTGCCCCCAATGTACACCATACCCCTGCTGCTCTTAGCCTTTGTTTACTCTTCCAGTATCCATTTAGATATCACTCCCCATATCAGCTCTGCCCACCATTCTCCCAACCAGTTGGGAAGGATGACCCTCCATGTATTTACCCTTACTGTGACACCTGTTAGCTTGTCATCCCACAGGCCTGCAAATTCCTTGTGGGAGGGAACATCTTGCTCACTGCTATATCCTCAGCACTGGTAGCACCTGACCCAGAGTAGATGTTCAAAAACAGTACTTGTGGTATAAATGAATGAATGGACCCCGAGGGAATACATAAGATGGGAATTTCTTGGTGGCAGTAGAGGTGTGGAGGTGTGTGGTTAATTTTATGTGTCAACTTGACTGGGCTAAGTGGTGCCCATATAGCTGGTAAAACTATTTCTGGGTATGTCTGTGAGGATGTTTCTGGAAAAGATTAGCATTTGAATCAACAGACTGAGTAAGGAAGATAACCTTCACCAAAGCCAGTGTGCACCATCCAATCTGTTAAAGGCCTGAATACAACAAAAATGTGGAGGAAGGGCGAACTTGCTGTCTGCTTTGAGTTGGAATATCATCTTCTCCTGCACTTGGACACCAGTGTTTCTGGTTCTTGGCCTTTTGGGTTTGGATGGAGACTTACACCCTCACCCCCTTCCCCTCTCACCACAGTCCTCCAGCTTGCAGACTGCAAATCATGGGATGTCTTAGCCTCCAAAATCATGTCAGCCTCTTCCTACAGTAAATCTCTCTCTCTCCCTCTCTCTCTCTCTCTCTCCATACACACACACACATCACACACACATCACACATACATATACACACCATATATATATAATATATACTTTAACTAGTAATACTTTCATATATAAATTCATACATATATATACATTAGTGAAAAAAAATATGAGTTTGTGCACTAAGCTCCAGACACCCTGCCCCACAAATTCATCTATAGACTCTTTGTTGATTGGGGCTAAATTTTAGACCCAAGTCAGATCCCAGAATCTGTTATGTCATTTTGTGTCTGACCACATGTGCCACCCAGGAGGATTTGGGCTGGCATGTTCCAAGCCAGGAGCCTGACAATTGCTTGTTGAAAGAAAATTGTTATCAACTCTCTAGATATTTGCAGTCGGACAAATAAACTGTCCTCCTCAAAGAGTTTAGACATACATAACTAAACACAGAATACCCAGATGGCCCATCACAAAAGAAAAAGTGGAAAATAAGAAAAGCCCAGTGTAATCAATGTTGCTGTCTTCTAAACTACGTGGAGAAAAATCCCAATCAATATTTGGGACAGTAAGTTCTTTTAAAACTAGGGAATGCTGAGAATGAAAGACTGTTCATACACACAAAATGATTTGAGGAAATCTTTATTCTAATGTAAAATGTTCACATATTTTGCAATTCATGAGATTTTCTCAGGAGCAAAAGAGGGAAACTATTGTATATGAAACTTAGCAGCTCTGGATAAAAGTGACTAAATGCTAGAAAAAATTTTGCAGTGTTTTTTGCTGACAAAATAGTAAAAGAAAATAATAGCTAAAAGGCAGGAAGAAATAGTTTTGCAAATGCATTTTTTTAATTACAAAGAAATTGCCTCAATTAATTGTTTTTTAGAAATAGGGCATAATGATAATCTAAGAACAACGCTTTCTGGAAAGTGTAGATATTTATTTAAAACAACTTGGTTAAAAGACCTCTAACTTGCTATAAGTACAACTCGCTAACCATATATGTACCACTAAGAAATCAGAGACTATTTTTTTCATTATCTCTTATTTTTTCCCTTAGAAAGGGAGAATGTCTCTTTCCTTTCCAAGCTCCAGTGAATCAGAATATTGGACAGATATTTACTGAGTGCCTGTGATTTGACCCATGACTGGTTAGACCTTACTTATGACCATGGCTCTGCTGCTTTCTCATGTGTACAGAGTGGTTTCTGCTGATTTTGAAGAAGCTAAAAGCACATTTTCACCATGGATCTCAGGGCATCCTGGCTATCTATTTTAGCCCTGACTTTCTCATGATGCCTGGAGGGCTCCACTCACTTAGGCCTCACACCTCCCTGCCCACATTGTCCTCCTTCCCCGATCTCAACACTCCCCATCTCTGTACCCATCTAACCAGTCCCAAATGGAAACCAGGGCACAAGGTAGAGGAACCACCCCTCACTGTTCTTTCCTTCTTTCAAACACGGAAGCATTTACTCTGTGCCAGGCACTGTTTAGGTATTGGAGAGAGACAAAAATGTGTAAGCAAATAGTAACCAAGATGATTTCAGAGATGATAAACGCTAAGAAGGGAGAAGTGGGCTTTACTTTTGATTGGGAGGGTGGTCTAACTTTGCAAAGCTCTAGGGACAGAGAACTTGAGGCACAGTTGTCTGTGGACAGAGATGGGTAACTCTGCAGGTGGTAAGGTGGAAACAAAAAGAAGGCCAGTCTGACTGGATCACGGTGCTTCCTGGAGGGAGCTGGAGATGAAGTTATAGAGGCAAAGAGGAGGCAGACTATTTACCATTACTTAGTGAATAGCTCCCATCTGCCCCTCTAGGTCCACTCTTCACGCTGGAGGAAGAAGAGTGTCCTCTCTTTGTGTCGTGGAGGCGACTTTCCCTCACCTTCTGCCTTCTGTTTGTGTCCAGCCAACAAGAAGTCCCAGCAGATGGGAGAAGACAGGGGCCTGAGTGTTTAACTGCCAGTCTCAGCTCCACACAGCCTTTCTGTCTTCAGGTAATTAACAGGTAACAGGTGGCCTTGCTTTGAGGCCTGAGGTGCTAACTGTGCCTGCTCTTACTACCTGTCACTGCATGATAGTCTGCCCACACGTTTCAGGAGAGTTCAACAAAGTATTTACAACTTTTTCCTAATTTGAACGTGTCACCTGTTTTCTGTGGAACCCTAACTCATATAGTCATTCCAGCCACGGCAAAGAGTATGGCTTTTGTCTCAAGTACAAGGAAAAGTTATCGGTGATTTAAATGTTTTAAATTTGAAGTCAGGCTTATTGAAGTATGATTTATAAAGAGTAAAAATCACCCCTCTTAGGTGTACAGTTTTACAAATTATGACAAAAGTCTATGGTCATATGATCCCCACCCCCACCACCACCACCCCCACCCCGACAGTCAAGAGGCAGAACATTTCCAGGATGCCTGGGTAGCTACGTTGGTTGAGTGTCCAACTCTTGATTTTGGCTCAGGTCATAATCTCATTATTCCTAAGATCGAGCCCCACGTCACACAGAGCCTGCTTGGGATTCTCTTTCTCTCTTCTCTCTGCCCCTCCCTGACTCGCACTCTCTCCAAAAATAAATAAATAAACTTAAAAAAAGGATACAGAACCAACCATGTGAGGACTTTTAAACGGGGGGGGGGGGGTTACAGTTATATGATTTATGTTTTCATTTTTTAAATCTTACACAAACTTGAAGAAGAGTCACAGGACGGCAAGAGTAGATGTCGAGAGGTTAGTTAGGAGGCTACTGTAGTGGTTTAGACTCTGTGCTGGTCAGGGTACGACAGTGAATAATCCACTCTCTAAACTAGCAGGACAAATCAACAAGGAAGGAGAACATTATGATTCAGTGTGATACCTAGTGTGATATGCTAAAGTATGGGGTGCTGTGGGAATACCTGGGAAGAACACAGGGGATTAAAAATGCACAAATTCTGTCTTCCTGTGACCCCTCTGGTCTCACCAATCCCTTTGCCCTGGGATTGCCCAGAAGACATCTGGTTTGATCAGCACCAGAACTTGTGGGCAGAGGGAAGAAGGTTTTTTTAATTCTCCTAGTCCCAATAGTTCAAGGTATGAATGCCACTCTTTTGAAGTATAAAGCAAAAACATAAAAATATTAATATATCTCATCTGACAATATATATAGTGCCTCCTGACATTTTCCACATCATAGTCCACATAGCACACTGGGGTAAAGACCAGAAGTGGCTCCACCTCCGAGCGTGAACCAACCAGTCCATCTTGGCAAAGTTTTTACCAGGCCACCTTGAGGGCTGAGGAGGGTCAAGATTTTGGCTCCCCTTTAAGCTATTAATTGAGAAGTGCTAACATAGCCTCCCTCTCAATTGGAAGGGTGTCATGGAGAGTGAAAAGAACCATTGAATTTCGAGTCATAAAATCTGGTTTAAGTGACAACACTTCCAGGGACAAAATCTCTGCCAAGGACAACCTCTATGGGCTTCAGTCATCTCACATAGCAAATACCTTCCTATTTTATAGACGATTGAACACTTTGCCAAATATCAATTATTACACTGTAAAAACTTCAGCTATAAGGGAGCATACAAAATATTCAGGATTGGTAACAATGCTCTGCTTGATTTGTGTACCTGGGAAAATGCTAGTGTTGACTGACCACCTAGGAAGATTGGCTCAGGGGAGGGCAGTGGAGAATAAGAGGGAAGACCTTGATGACTCCTTGTCGTTAACCACCTGCTGTCACTACCCACCCAAATCACCTCCATTCACCTATATCAACAACACCAGCTCTAATAGCCTTCTCCACCAAGCCCCTGGAAAGCAGATGTTAGAAAAGTAAGAAAATGTGGTTAGAAAAGTAAGAAAATATCTGTAGAATTATCTCAAATGGCTTGTTAAAAGTAAACAGTGCGGGGCACCTGGGTGGCTCAGTTGGTTGAGTGTCCAACTTGGGCTCAGGTCATGATCTTGCAGCTTGTGAGTTTGAGCCCTGAGCAGGGCTCTGTGCTGACATCTCAGAGTCTGGAGCCTGCTTCAGATTCTGTGTCTCCCTCTATCTCTGCCGCTCCCCTGCTCATGCTCTCTCTCTCTCTCTCTCTCTTTCTCTCTCTCTCTCTCTCTCTCAAAAGTAAATAAACATTTAAAAAAATTTTTTTAAAGCATGAAATCTGAGGTCTCATATAAAGTTAATGAAATGACTTGGGCAAGCTTGCTGTGGAGGATGGGCATCAATTACTAAAGTTGTCTGAATTTTTCAGGTTTCATTGTACATACTATATACCAGGCATTGTCCTAGGCAGTATATATGAATTATCTTGCTCAATGATGACAAACAACTCTAGGAGGTAGGTAGGTACTGTTGATCGTACCAAATAACCAATGAGAAGATTCAGGATGCTTTTAGCCAGGCCAAGGTCAAGAAGGGGATCAATGGCATATCAGGAGACTCACACTTTTGGGAGGCAACTTTGCCAAGCCTTGAGCCTCCTTTTAGAGTTACTTAGCCAATGCAATTGGCAATTTGTTGCTTCAAAGTCTTTATGATGTTTCTGATATTATTCTCAGAAGTGTCTGAAAGAGAACAGAGCATAATATCAATTCGGTTTATTCCAAGGTCAGCCTATATACTAGGCTGATGGTTTTCAAACTCTGCCATGCATCATAGTCACCCGGAGATACCATTAGATCACAGGCGTCTGTGCCCATATCTGGCCTTAAATCAGAACCTCTGGGGGTGGGACCTGAAGAGCTGCATTAGACAATATCCCCAAAGAATTCTGGCACATATCTGTTTTGGAACTACTGCAGTAGGTAGTAAGGAAAACATCCCTTATTATATTTTTTCATCTCGTTATACTCACATACGCTGTTAAACTTTCTTAGGGTCAAGAATCTAGTGTATATAGTGAAACAAATGGAACTGTGTCAGCAATATATAAATACTGCACGTTTGTTAGTATCTTCATTCAATTTTTGAAAATCAGCTTTATAAAAACTTCACGATTACTGGATACAATTTGGTGAGTGTAGGCAAATGTATGTAATTGTGTAACCACCACCACATGGTGATATGTGATATTTCCATTATCCCCCAAAGTTCTTTTGTGTCTCTTTGCAGTTAATCCCTTCTTTGGCTCTGGAAATCACTGATTGGCTTTCTGTGAGTATAGGGTTTGCCTTTTCTAAAAATTTAATATAAATACATTATGCTGTATATAGACTTTTATACCTCTTTGGGTCTTGATCAGAATACAGATTTTTCAGAAAACCACGGAGAGACCAAGGGGCCAAGCTTTACCTGGGAGGCTGAGTATGGGGACATGGCTAATTCATGCACAGACCATCGTGGAGGCTGTTAACACACTGGGAAACAGAACAGGGTTGAAGAAGTATTGTTTCCATGTTCACGTTCTCCAGATATGACTCCTGGACTGAAAACAGCCAGCGGTGAGAAGGTTGACGAGACGTCAGAAACAGCAGCCAGATTGGCACCTGCTTCCTACGCCTAACTAAACAAGATAAATAAATACAAAATCACCACAGAAAAGACCTATAAGCCATAGAGCTGTGCTGCTAATTCACATGATCTCCTGGCTGGTGATCTGCATACCCAGGGAGGGGGGAAAGCGGCAGATTATCGCAAAGTCTGAGGGATGACAGTAGCATAGATGTTATGAAATATGAAAAGGAGAAAAGAAATCAAAAAGGCAAAAGAAAAATAAAGAACACACATATTGGGGAAAAGCACAGTGGTAAAGTCAGAAAGAGGATATCATAAAACCACTACAGAAATGTAAAATATTAAAAGCAGCAAAAAAAGAAAGTAGAGACATCTGATACAAGGACGTGGACTTTTTGAAACAAGTAGGCAATAAAATGGGGAAAAAGGGACAAAAGAAGAGGCTAAAGAGAAGATCAGAAGTGTGGAAGACGAAAGCAGATAACTAATACGTACATAATTGATAGTTATTAATAATGGAATGGAACAGACTCCCAATTTTTTCAAAGATATAATAAAAGCTGACAGAGAACTGAGCAAGCCCTAAATCTCCAGTAGCAAAGATCACACTGTGTCCCAAGAAAATGTGCAAAAAAACACTCTCCTCGATTGAAAAAGTCACCTACAAGAGCATACAGGGAATCAGGTTGACACATGTATTCTCAACAGGGATGACATCACCTCCAAGGGGAGAAAAATTGGTTCTTGGGGGTAAGGGAGACTGAGAAGAATATTAGATATTATAATAGTTTGTGGCCCTCCAGAGGCCAGAAGCATAAACAAATACAGAGTATATCTGTGGTATCAAAGGCTCTTTGGGAAAGAGAGCAATAAGGAAAATAGAACATAGGAGATATATATATAGATATATATATATATGTATATATATATATGGGGGGGTGGGGGTGGGGGTGTGTGTGTGTTATATGTATATGTAAATACAATAATAATGAAAATAGAAACACTACATTAGACATATACCTATATGTCTTCCAGGGGAGAAATAAGCATGCCCCCAATAATTTCAAGCCAACCAATTATCAATCATGAATACAGTCATTAGCCATGCATTTGCAACTATGCAGAGTCAGAATAAAACAATCACAGGCCCTAATGGGAAAAACTGGTAGAGAATGAACTCCAGCCAGCCAAAGGAGGAACTGAAATAAAGAACCAGAAATGGGAGAGCTGTGGTATTTAAGGACTGGTGGTGAACACTGAAGGCATTAGAAGTTTATTACATTCACTATAAGTGTTGTAAACTTTAACGTTGTGAGAATAAAGGAACTAAAAAGCAAGGTAGTGATGTAGGGGTTGTGTAAGGATTTCCCCATATTCCATAGCCAGGAGTCAATGGACCTAACTTTAAAAAATATTAACAATCATAAAGGTAGCCACGAGAGGAACTAAAAACCTGATTATAAAGCTCTCAAAATGTCAATAGTAGGAGAGCAACAAAACCAAAACAAAGAAGACATACCAGAAAGCAAAAGGTGAAAAGCAACAGACTCATGAGAAAGAGAAAATACAAGGTGACAGAATTGAAACATGTGTTACATACGTAATGAATATGTTGTACATGTATATGAAATCCAATAAATTCCTCAAAGATTCTCAAATTGGTTTTAATAAACAAAAACTGACTATATATCTTAGTCATTGAGGGATGCTAAAAGTAAAATGATTGACATTACAAGTAATTCTGGCATTTCTCTGCTTTTTGCATTAATTTATCATGTCTGCCAGACAGACTTGCAAGGCAAAAAGCGTTAAACAAAACAAAAGAGCAGGTTCTCATTACAAACACATTCAACCTCAAATGAAGACATAACTACTGTTGCATTTTACATTCCAATTCTTGTAACCTAAGTGTACATATACACATAAAGTGTAAAACACAGGAAATTTAAGGAGATTGCTCCAAATGGAGAGGGATTTTAATTTATTTCTTGCAGCTGCAAACAAGTCAAATTCTCAAAATGTGCGATGATATAAAGAATCTGGAGTCTAATCCCTCAGATCAACATTTTTATAACTCCAACCCTGAAAATGAGAATAGACTTGTTTTCAAGTACTTCTAAAAACACTTACAAAACGTGACCATATATTAGGGACAAAAAAAGCATTAAAAAACAAATACTAATAATAGCAATGGCCATGTTCTTAGGTTATAATGCAACTAAAGTAGAAATTAGTAACCAATAAAACCCACTACCTGAAATGTTATAACTCATTCTTTCACAATTCTGGTCATGATTTCTTTATTGGCTCCAAAGTTGCGGAATATCTAGCAAATAATAATATTGAAAACACTACATTAATAAAACCCATGTCAATAGCTAAAGCTATGCACTGTGGAAAATATGAGGTTCTAAACACATTCGTAAATGAGAATTCAACTCAGTAACTTAAAAAGAATAAAACCTAAGGCAAGCAGAAAGAACAAATTATTTAAGATAAAAAGAGGAAATTGATATACTTTAAGATAAAAGAGAACGTAAACCTAAATAAACCAATAACAATAAAACCAAAAGGTGGTTCTTAGGTGGAAAAGAAAAAGAGATAAAACAGCAGTTAGTCTAAACACAAAATGAAGAGGAGAAAGTGCAAACACAGATAATTAACAATGAGAATGGGGGGGGGGGGAAGAAACCTCATAATGCGTAAGACTTTAAAGAGAATTATGAGTACTTTATAAAAATTCTATAAAAATAATGTTGAATCCCTAGGTGAAATGGAGAGTTTCTAAGAAGTTGCAAAGTATCAAAATTGAGAGCCTTCTTAATTTCTTTCATGACTATAGATTTGTTTAACTTCTTCCTCTTCTGGGGTCAAAGAACAACTCTTCCCCACTGCCCCGCTCCCCAATTAATTTTGCTAATTAGTGTCAATGCAAAAAAATCTCTGATGTAATATTAGCAAATAGAATCCAACAGACATTTAAAAATAAATGTACCGTTGACCAAATGAAGTTTACTGAGTAATGAAAAGGGGGCTCAAGAATAATTAGAGGTCACAACCTTCCGTTTGCTATTGATCACTTCTTTCCTGGGCCAGTGTCCTAACTGGTCCCCTGGCCTCTGGGTTCATTCCTCCTCACTCCCTCCCCACCATTCCACCACAGTAGATCTTCTATAGTATTGACAGAAAGAGCCTCCTAATATACAAATCGTTGTTGTTTCCTACTTACACCCCATCAGAGATTCCCCACCCTTTGGAATAAAGTTTAATCCCCTGACTGAGGCATGTGAGGAAGGTGCTGCCCACCCGTCTCACTTTGTTTCCAGCCCCCACACACACAAGGTTGATTCTCTAGCCACTGCCAAGTACTTGGAGAGCCTCAGCTCTTTTTACTCTCTTGCCTCTGTGCCCACATGCTGTTTCCTCTGCCTAGAACACTTCTCTTCCTCCGCTTAGCTTCCTTCTCAGCTTATCCTGGCATCGTCTCCTCCAGGAAGCCTCCCCCATGAGGCCTAGTTGATTTACTTCTCCACTCACTACAGCACCTTATTCAGATCTCAGTGGGACTCACCACATTGCGTCAGAATTTTTGGTTTGGGTGGCACTCTCCCACTTTACACCTTAGCCTCCTTGAACACGAAGAGTTTGTTTTTGTCTCTTGCACTGAGCATATGCCTGGCATATGGCAGACATTAAATAAATGCTGAAGGGATGAGTACTTCCCAGTCTGGTAGAAAATCATCTCCGGATCGACAAAGTCAATGCAAGTCGTTAATGAAATCGCCCAGGAATAGGATTCCTTTCAGGGCCCTGCTTAAAACTACTCTATGCCAGCTTCTGACCACACGAGATTTTTTTTTTCCCCCAGGAGTGTCGCCACTTGAGGAATAGATGATTATCTTTTTCACGTGTCCTCCTATACTTGAGAGGATTAGACTCAGAATTCCATAGTCTGAAGGTGCCAGAATGCTGAGGACTAAATGACCCATCTAAAAATGTAGTTGGGAGCAAGCCCGGGTTTATTTTGCCATCGCCACGTAGGCAGCACACTTATTCACAAATGTCCTGGGTTTGCCACTGTAGAAGAGGAGGTCCGCACACCCACACATCACATTATTTTATATTACAGACTGTATCATCAGGACCAGGAAGAAACCATGGTCCTTAGCCCTATCAGTCACTAGGAGCAGCTACAGTGCTTCTCAGCCAGGTTTCATTTGCATTTCTGGGTCCTAGATTCTTAAACATTTCTACTTCAACCACAGCTCCAGTTGTATATTTTTCATATAATTTATTTCCCCCGGTAATTTCAGCTAAAGACTGCTTTCAAACTTTTTGGCAGGAAAGCACTCTGATTTAGCGCAACTCTTATCATTTCACAGATGAAGAATGTGAGGCCAGGTAGATTGGTTGAGTTTGCCCACACAGCTAGTTATTAAAATCCAGACCCATAAGAAATACTCAAATCCTAGACACAATGTTCTTTGGGGAGAATAATACTTGTACTTACTTCTACTTCTAATGTTCTCTTATAGCACAAAGGTCCATGTCTAAGCTCATTGTCTAAGTCTCTTGACACAGAATCAGCTACTATTTTATTCAATTATCTGGCATAGGGGGTTCATATTTTCTAAAGTATTAAAGACCAGATTTTTAAAACCTAAAACTAACCTGACAACACACACACACTCCCATGAGGTTACCAGACACCTAGCTCATGCCACCTGGAAACTGGCTAGCAGATTTCTACTCTAGTCAAATCCATTGTCAATAAGTCACAAAACAAATTAAAATGCAGCAGAGGACAAGAGGAGTTAACTTCAGGGTCCACCACTGTGTTCAGTCCAGCACCATCTGTGCATCTGTTACATGATTAGACTCTGTGTTGGGCAGTTTTTAAATAACTGGGCAGCCCTACCATAAAGACCATATGCCTACAGGGGAAGAAAAGTTGTCAATACAAGAGCCGTCAACTCCTCTGCAGAAGAATCCGCTCGGAGAGAAATCTTCTTTAAAAAGTTTTGTTTTTCTTTCAACCTGAAGTTTAAGATTGTAGACTTTGATTGATCGTTTTCTCAGTGGCTCAGATGTTTGTAGAGAGGCAGACTGAAGTGTTGGCAAGGGTCTTGTTTCTAAAGACCTTATCAACTAGAACTACATTGGGGCTATAGCACAATTATACGTGACCACAAACCAAGCCGCCTTTGCACTTGCCTTGGTAGAGGTATCAGTTATGCCTTCAGACCTCACAGAGCCACTCCCCTCTGCCAAGTTTTACAGAGCTATGAATGAAGTGGGAGATGGCACTAGAGGAAGTATACTGAATACACTATTTCAGTTTTTACTGCACACACACGAGAGCATGCATTTTGTGTGCCAAGAAAGCATGGTAAAATTTTTTCTACACTACTCTTTTCAAAAGTCATTACAGTGTCATCTCTTGCCAGATCATATCTTACCAAAGAGGCAGTTATTTCCCCCTCCTTTTATGTGGTCTTTTTAGTCATTTGTTCTGTTTGTCTGTTTCCCCCTCCCCAGACAGGGGCAATTTTGTATATCCAAAAAAGGTATAGGCGAGATGAGTTGTAACATCTTTGCCATCGGCAGATGGGCTGCGGAACTTCGATCTTTACCAGAGAAAATTGAAGACGGACATCAAGACACACAGTACACCTTCAAATTCTGTTCTAGGTATGTATTATACACCATTTTCATTTCAGAATGTAAGCTCACAAGGATTTGCTGAAAGTGACAAAGGTCTTTATAAAGCCCACATTAATAAACCTCTTGCGTACTGTTATATACCTGGATGGACATTGCGTTTCTATTAGACTCCAGATTCTACAGCTGAAAGTGAGCAGAACTCCAAGCATTCTTCCTTCACCTCCACCATTCCCTGTTAGGTAATTTTTTTTTCTGATCATGTTATCCATTTCGTGACCCTGAGCCCAGAGCCTGATGTGAGCGTGTACAATCATGGCTACCCATCTAATGCCACTTCAAGAGGCAACAGCCAGACAGTAGGCTACTGTGGAGAAAGAACCAAGTCCCAGACAGAATGTAAAGATGGAATAGAAACCAAAGACTGGATTGTCCTTGATCCCCCAAAACTAACAATTCCAAACTGAAATATCAATGAAGATGTCTTGAAAGTTCACTTGCGAACTATCTATGAAAGTTCACTTGTGAACTATCTATGAAAGTTTGAAAGTGCTAGATTACAAAGAAGAGATATATTAAGTATTTTGAAAATAATACTGTTTCGTCAGAAAGCACTGAGTAACAAATATAACTTAATGGGTAAAATTCATAAGCATACACTCAGATCTTACCATGATGAAAGAACCATAGATCATGTTCACATCCCTAACACTAACAAAGAGGGAACCTGAGGTTCAGAGATATTTCCTTTGGTCTATGATCTTTGAGTTAGCGTCAGAATGAGATTTCTAGTTCTGACTAGAATACTCTCTTCTTTCTGTCTGTCTGAAATCATTCCTAATTATGCATCATTTACACAAAACTTGCTTAAACAGCGAGGAATTGTAGGATTTAACGGGGCCAGAAACAGGTTCCAGGTACCCACGGACAGCAACTCAGTGATGTCATCAAAGGCCCTGGTTCTTTTTACCTGTTCCACTCTGCCCCCCTAGTCATAACTTCCTCCTAAGTCTGCTTCCCTTCATTGTTTCAATATAGCATCCATTGCTACTGGAGGTTGTGTGTTTGCTTGTCAATATCAGTTATGGGAGATAGGGAAGGAATATAAGTCTCTCCCAATTTGGCAAAGTTAGATCTTATGCTCACTACTGCTCCTTGAAAGCTGGAGATGGGATGGATATTTAAATAGATCCAGAGTGCTGTTATCCACCAAAAATTTAGAGTTAGGTAATGAATTTACCTTGACTACTACATGTCTACCCCACTAGTAGTTCAAATCAGTATGCAAGTAGCCAAAAACCCAAGCTGTCCTAGGTACACCTTAAATACTCCCCTCCCACTTCTAACCCACTCCGTTCCTCAATATTTCCTCCATCAAACTTTCAAAGTGATATAGCAGCTTGGGTGAGAGAGAGATTGGCATAAGCTATTGTATCCATTTGCATGCGATTTTTGCTCCTGATTGGCAGGACTCCTTCTTCAATTTTTTTGGGTGGGTAAAACATAGCTGGATCCAGCTTTTTGGGTTTATGTAAATCAGTGTTGCACATTAGAATACTGATGCCTGCACGGTACCAGGAAACTAATTAAATTAGACTTTCTTGGGGTAGAACCCAGGCATAGGTGTTTTTTTAAACATTCCCAGGTGCTTCTCATATACAGCCAGAGTTGAGAATCACTAGTGTACTAAACATGCTGATCGCCTGAATTTCTCAGTTAATATCCTTGAGTTGTCTAGTTATGGCCGAGGACTTTGAATTCAGTTTCTTTGCAATTTTCCCAGGTGACTGAAAGCATAATCCATTTAAATAAAACATCATCTGTGGTATGATAACAACCACAATTTGAGGTAAGGACGCTGTGTCAGCTTCCTTTTAGAGAAATCTGCTCAATCAATGGATGAATGTCTGAACCAAAATATTATATAGGCATGAGGGTTTTTGTATTGCTTTCTATCTATTTCTGGGTGTAGTGTATAACACAGACTGGCAACATTTCATTTTTATATTGTAATGGGATCTCCATAGGCTTACATTGAAATTGGTTTTCTGCTGTAATCTCACATTTTAACAGCCTCTATAGACCTGCTCAGAAACGGACTAAAAATTGTTGTGAAGAATATTTGGCATCATAATTTATTTTTTTAAATTATACAAATGCCTCAATTCCTCCCCCCGCCAAACCAACCACAGGAGATATTGAATCCCATTATAACTGCAATGGGAAGTAAATACTTGACATATTTGATAGTCATTTTACAAAAGCAAGAAACTGTTTTTCCTCCCGAGTGCAGAGACTTCAGTCATCCTCCGATTTTTAATAGTGTTTTGATGTCCATTTCAAATGATAGGGGAAAGCGATTTTATCACCTGTTTTCTTTGAGTCAATGTTGGATGGAAATTAATATTATAGGCACCAGGGCTATTCAAAGCCCCTAGGGCACCCAGTTGGTGACCCTCCTTTGTCAGACTTGTCACATGCAGGCTGCTTCCAGATCAGCCAGTGTTGGAGGAGGTCACTGAGAGGACATGACCACTGGTTGACCCGTGAGGTGAACCCAAGCTTCAGAGTCTCCTCACTCCCTTCCCTGTTCTTGGAATGTGTGTTCTGCTTGCCTTCCCTGTGCTAGAAGCTGCCCCGAAGGACAGAATCTTGAGATAGTTATGTGGTGTTGAGATCGTCTGGATAGTATACGTGGCCGAACCCAGTTAGGACCTCTATATGAACTTTTGAGATTTGTACAGAGATCTGCTAATCTTGCGGCTGCCCCAGACAAGCCTTGTAAATAAGTTCTTCCTTACTAAATCTGCCACCTTCTAATCTGGAGTGGCTTGCCTCTTTCTTCAGTCTCTCTTTACCCTTTGTGTGTAGGGGCCAGTTAGCTAACCAACAATTGGTGGGCCAGCCCAGAGACCGAAGAAATGGGTGGGAAAGAGGCACCTCCAATTGGCCTTTGACCTCTACACAGGGGTGGGAGTGGCCCATATGTTAGATGCTTGTGGACTGCAACGTGAGTACAAGGATGCCCTGAAAACACTGGCTGCTTGAACGCACTTAAGAAACTACACATAGGGGCGCCTGGGTGGCTCAGTCGGTTAAGCGTCCGACTTCAGCTCAGGTCACGATCTCGCGGTCCACGAGTTCGAGCCCCGCGTCGGGCTCTGGGCTGATGGCTCAGAGCTTGGAGCCTGCTTCCGATTCTGTGTCTCCCTCTCTCTCTCTGCCCCTCCCCCGTTCATGCTGTGTCTCTCTCTGTCTCAAAAATAAATAAACGTTAAAAAAAAAAAAAAAGAAACTACAGATAGGACACTGTGGCAAAGAAGTGAAATTAATGGCTGCCACAGTGGGTTGTCCTCTACTATGGGCAGTTTAACTAGACACTGATACCCAACTAGAGGCTAAAGCTTGAGTTAGAAAGTTGGGAGAAGAGCTGAAGTTAGAGAAGGATGTGCAATTATTTACTAACTTGCTTCAGGGCTGGCAGACAGGTGGAAGAGCAGAATAGTAACTTGGAGACCCTAGTGTGCCATTTTGTAAAGCTAGGAGGGCTTGTGACAAAGCCTGATTAGGATGCTAAGAGGCAGAATCCCCAGAAAAGTAAGGAAGGCAAAGGCAAGAATGTTGTGATTGACCGTGAAACATGAGTGCCCCATGCTGTCTGACCCCTAACGCAAAGGAAAATTTTAAACAGCAATTATCCTGGACATCTGATAATAAAGAAATATACCCTAAAACTCCTAAGGGAAAACTTGCATTCTTTCTCTGTCCCTTGAAGTTGTAAATCGTATCATGTCTTTGAAATATAAACACCCCAGGAGATAACTAAAACACTACCCACAAAGACTGATAAGAAAAAAAGGGGGAAAGAGGCTTTTTAAAATAAGGACTGCTCCAGAAACTCCATTGCCCCAAATCTAGTTCACAGCCTCCATAAGATTACCCATCAAGGGCAAAGGTTTTGGAATAAAAGCAGTAGGCTCTCTGTTTGTGTCTGTCTACATTTTGTGTATGTCTATGGATGTGTGTTATGTATATGTGATTCTTCTACCTCTAGAGGTTATTTACAACATTTATTTGTAAAAAGGCTGTATTTAATTGACCTAAAGAAAAATAAGCTTTAAGATCAAGGTGTACTTATATAAAACTGAAACTTAACTTTCATCCACTAAAAGCTCTTAGCCTGTTCTTGATGGGATTGTAAAAGGCTTTTCTTTACTTGTTAAGTAATCTGCCTAGAAAACAAAGATTCTATATTTTATCAAAATAATTTCCTGTGCTTCATGTTGTACTTACCAGGTCTTTGATTACTAGAGAAAACTAAGTCTTCTTTATTCAAAGAGGTAAGATTTTTACAACAACGTAACTTTCTGTATTTGCCTTTAAAATCTTTGTCACTTTCATTAAATGGATGACTAAGTATTGTTTCACATTGACCTATGATCCTATTTAATCAAATGTTTTAAACATTTTGATATTTTTAAGAAACTTCCATATATCAAATCCTAAATGAAGTCTTATTGACCCTGAACTAACTTTGGGATTTTCCAGAGTGTCCCTGGAACGTCTCAAAAGATGTGTTCTCTCTCCTTACGAAAGCAAGATGTCGAACTAGTTATGCTAACTTGCATAATAAATTTCATGGGAAGCACTGTCAAAGAAGAAATAATGCTAAACTTTCTTTGGGATATATCTGCATGAAATTCCTAAAAATCTGATATGTCCTGGTATAATGTTATCAGTTATAATTTTAAATGTGTGTCACTGAAATAACCAAATTCCCTTGTCAATTGCATTATAATAGACTTTTATCAGATCTTTAACTATGGGTGTTTTTAAGACTTTTGTCATTTACAGACAGTAACTGTTTTACTATGATATTTGCAAAAGGGTTCCTGCAAAAGTGCTTCATCTTCAAGGAGATTCATGGAAATGACTCTGACAAGTACAGGTTTCTGATAACTAAGATCAATTGGCTTTCACGTGGGAGGGGCAACAATGGACCTCTCATATGCTTACCCAAGCCTACCTGAGTGGCCCTACAACGTGACATGGGATGATAGCCTGAGACCTGTCCCTGTTCTTCTTCCCCACATCAGTAAAATGAGCCATTATACTGATAATATAACATTAACATGTGAAGACTTGCCTCAGCTGTCAAACACTCTGCAGGCTTTGCTGAAACATCTGTGAGGGAGAAGTTGGGTGGTAAACCCACAGAAAATTCCCACAGAAAACACACAGGAAAAGGACCAAGGCACCCCCATAAAGTTTTGGGGATCATTTGGTCGGGTAAGACATACATTGTTCCAGAAACTGTTATTGACAAGATGCGAGCCTATCCAACCCCTAAGAACGTGAGAGACATGCAAGCCTTTGTAGGGATTTGGGATTGGAGGACTCACCTAGCCAAGTGCCTCCACCCATTATACCACCTGGTAAAGACAGCATGTGTGGGAATGGGGATTAGAGCAGCAAGCTGCCTTTGGAATGACAAAAATACTAGTGAGGCAAGTTAAAGTTCTTGGCATCTCCCAAGAAGGACTATCATTTGAGTTAGATGTGTTTGTGACTTGGGAAGATATGGGTCAGGTGCTGCGGCATAAACAACAGAAGAAGAAAGTACCCCTAGGATTCAGATCTGAGCTCTAAAAGGGGGCATAAACCCAAAACATCCCTTAGAGCAACAGCTCTTAGCTACATATACAGTACTCCTCCAGGTCGATCCTGTCATACAGAAGCCAGTGCAGCATCCATTAGGCTGAACTCAGAGCAGTTTGGCTGGTGATCACTCATGATCCCAGGCCATTTACCTTTTGTACTAACTGTTGGGCTATTCTAAGGGGATTAACCCTATGGCTTATCTACTAGGAATACAAGAGGTGGATAATCATGAGTGGGTCCTTGTGGAGTCAGAATGTGTGGAGGGACCTATGGGTACACCTGCAGGAGGCTGAAACAGTCTTAATTGTCTTCTGTGTCCTTGCTCATAATGCATTGACACACCCTGGCAATCAGGAAGCTGATGCCCTAGCCCAGGTATAAGCCCTAACAACTGACCCTTCTGTAGATACAGCAGACTGGGTACATAGCAAGAATGGCCACCATTGCACCTGGGTTGCTTAGAACATGCTGGTACTGCATTAGCCAAGTCACTGTGATTCAAAAGCAACCCAGCATCCTTGGCAATATGCCATCACACCTGAGTACAAAGTGGCCCAATTGGTAAGGGACTGGAAAATTGATTATATTATCCCCCTCCCTCCGACTGAGGGTTTTATATATGCCTTGGTTTGTGTAAACACTATTTCTGGCTTCACCTAAGCTTTTCCCTGCCACCATACAAACCAGGCTGCCACCACAAAGGGTTTAGAGAGCTGAGTACCATGTATAGATATCCTTATCAACTAGACAGTAATTGGGGGTCACATTTCAAAGGTCATGATGTGCAAGACTGGGCAAAAGAACATGCCATTGAACAGAAGGCCCATCTCTCCTATAGCCTGCACACAGTGGTAGAAAGAAAAAATAAGATATTAAAGCCGCAGAACATATTACTGATAAGTAAAAACACCTCGACTGGGTGGACTAAAGTAGAGTCCCAGGCTTTTTAATACATTTGAATGATCAACAAGTAAGGCCTGTTGCCCCAAATGCCAGACTGAGAACCCCTGCGGAGACACCCAGTGCCATAAAGGTATGGAAGTCAAGGGAAAAAGCCATTGCCCTGACTCTCACCATCGATCAATGTGCTACGCTGCTGAGAACACCAAACCTCATCGCACCTGGAAACGGTGTCATCCATTGGAATTTACAATGAGCTATCCGACCAGAATGGGTGGGTTACTCCACACCCCTGGGTAAGAGGAGCAACTCCATCTCCACTGGGATTCCATTGTACTGCTATAGGCTGGACCGGTTAAAGTGCACTATAACTGGAACAGAACATGCACTCTTGAAAGAGGGAAGATGGTGGGGGTCCTTGTCTGGCTTATCTCATCCCCACTCCATCTTCTCATGCCTGACAGTGCTGCCTCCCCCAGCCGACGTGTATGGTATACACTACTAGGCCAAGCCCCTAAATCTGCCAACCTCCCTCTCCTCAAGGCCAGGTGAACACATTTTGTTTTCCACTGGTATGATCATTTGGCCACCATCTTAATTCCCTCCTCTGGCCTGTAGGATGTTATAGCACACAAAGAAGCCTCTACTGAATTCACCCAGCAAGTCCTAAATAATAGCCTGTCCGTACCGAACACTGAAATGTCTCTAGTGAGAAAAGCTGTCCACCAAACAGGATGGGCTTGGACATTACTACTGCCTCCCCAAAAGGCAACTTTGCCATTATCCAAACAGAATGTTTTGTGCTCATACCTGATGAGTCTGCCTATGTGTCATCTTTATTAAATTACATGAGGACATAAGTGAATGCTCTGAGTGCCTAGAAGATTTAATAACTCAGTGATTCAGATCATGGGGCTCTTGGTGGAAAAAGTTGTCACTGATTTGGGGAATTATTGTCTTAATTTATTCTCTCTTGCATGTTCCTGTATTGTTGCTGTGGCATCCACCTTCAATGCAGCCAGAGAGCTGCCAAATGAGCCTCAACCATGCTAGCAAAACCCCTGGCTGACCACTCAGGACACACTGCGGAACAGGAGGAGGGGACCTGAGATTGTAAGAGCTGGTCATGAGGGGTGTAGTGTCAGAGAAGGTCATTGAGAGGACATGCCCACTGATCAACCTGCAAGCTGGACCCAACCAGTCGGAGGCTGGTCCTTCCCTGTCCTTGGAATGAACATTCCTCTTGCCTCCTCCATACTAGAAGCTGCCTCAAGTACTTATCCTTGAAAGAGTAATGTGGTGTTGAGACCATCTAGACAGTGTATATGACCAAACCCAGTTAGGGCCTCTATATAAACTTTTAATATTTGGCAGGTGGGTACAGAGATCTACTTGTCTGGCAGCCACCCAAGACAAGACTCGAGGTAAGTTCTCTTGCTTATTAGACCTGCTACCTACAAATCTAGAGTGGTCTGCCTCTTTCTTCAGTCTCCTCTTGCCTTCTATGTATGAAGGGACGTTTACAAACCAAGTCCAGACCACCCATTTTATATTTTCTATCCCCCAGGTGCCCCCAAAGTTACAGGAGAACTAAACCCACCTCTCCTATAGTGAAATTAGCATCATCAGAGCCTATAAGATTTATAAGGAGGTAGCCACCTGCTCCCTTGGGGCAATCTGCCTGGGCTGGAGTCTCACCCCTTAATCCCATAGCATTTCTAGGGCTCTGCAGAGATTCAAAGCAAGATGAACCACTTACTAACCCTAACTTATTTAAACTTCACCTCTACAAATTTCCATGTCTTAATAAGTAAAATGCATACATTACCTCTTAGTATCTTTCGGAGGATTAAATGAGATAATGCATAGATTATGTTCACTCAGCACGGTCATGGCATATGGTGAGGTCTCAGATTTTAGCTACTATTCATACAACATTGCTGCTCCTGACTGTTGCCACCATCACAGTGATTATCCCATGGGCATGTCTTGCATAATTCTATGTTTTCCTTACATCTAGTTTCTCTTTCCCATTGCTACTTCAGCCCTTTACCATATCCTACCTGTACTAACACTGTAAGTGTCCAGAGTAGTCCTCCTTTGCTGTCTTGGCTGCCTGCCTCTCCTCTCCAGCAAGAGAAAGAACACAAACAAAAACAACAACTAAATTCTCTTTGTGAGAACGTCACAAAGAACCTCCAGTTGAAATGGAAGAACACAGAGGCTGTTTCCCAAATTTACTCCCCTTTTCTTCGTGCAGCTCTCATCACCCCTTAGACCTGGAAGTCTGAAGAACACAATTTGTGAAATGGTTAGGGGGAAATGATAGGATCAAATCACAGGAGCCTCATATGCTCTTTCGCAATGTCCCCATGCCCTAAAGAACAAAATGCCAGCAGCTTAACAGAGGGAGGACAGCCAAGCCTAATTCGAGGCCCCCTTGATGAGCCAATTTCCAGGAGTCTTACTTCTGCCAGTGATCTCTAAGGAGAAGGCTTTGGGAAAGACGATGACATATACAGTATGAGGTCATCAAGGCATGCACAGCAATGACATCCCTTATCTGATGTTGCTGTTCAAGCCCTTTCAGCAACACAGGGAGGGCGTGGAATATTCCCTCAGAGTCACTCTGTATAATCCTCTTTCTCGCTGCCTGTTCAGCATGAACCTGCTTGTTGCTTGGGTTTGAAGTGACCCACTGAGTTGCTTCTCCTGGATGGACCAAACATTGTTCTGTTCCAATTAAGCAAATGGCCCAGCAAAGAAGGCCTTGCTACTCGGTACAGGGATCGGTCCAAAAGCTTATTAAAGTGTGCTCCTCTACTACGTCTCTCCCCGTCCACATACTCAGCTCTGTAAACAGGAGTGAGGTATTTGTGCTCACAGAGGTAATCTTGCCACTCCTGATGAACAGTCTGAGTCCTGCACCTGTGGCAACAAAGCTCCATTAAGTATTAAGCACCTGTTCTCCTTATCTCAGTTCGCAATCGAAGGGTACAGCAGTCAGTGGAACTGCGGTCCCCACTTTGTGCTGCAGCTTGAGGAGGGGAACTGTGTAATTAACTATCCAGACCAGATCACTTCTAAAAGCGAAAGAGGGAACTATTAAGAGTTACACAAGGACAGTAAGCACAAAACAGAATGATCCTGAGCAAAGTAGGAATTACATCACCATACATACCAGTACTATGCCCCCCCCCAAATCCCCTCGGCGCCCGGCCCGGGGGGGGGGCGTCTGGGTGTCTCAGTCAGTTGAGCGCCCAACTCTTGATTTCAGCGCAGGTCGTGATCTCATGGTTGGTGGGTTCTGGGCGCTGGGCCTGGAGGCTGCTTAAGATTCTCCCTCTCCATCTTCCTCTGCCCCTTCCCCACTCATGCTAGTGCTCTCTCTCTCTCTCTCTCTCTCTCTCTCTCTCTCAAAACTAACTAAATAAATAAACCTCTAGAAGTCAAAACATCATAAGCAAAATTAAAAAGCAAGATCTAGGACATATTTGTAATTTAATGGGTGAAAGAGGATAATTATCTGTTATTGTAACAATGCTGCCTAACAATCAAAGTCTCAGAGGAATACAGTAATATTCATTTATTACTCACAGTCTGGGGTTATCTGGGAATCAGCGAGGTGGCTCTGCTCATCTTGACTGAGTTCACGCTCATGTCTAGGAATAAGCTACTGTCCGCTGATCTGCAATGGCCTCTTCTCCTTTCCACATGTCTCTCATCCTCCAGCAAGCCAACCCTGGCATATACCCAGGATAATGGCAGACATACAGGAGGAAAAGTGGAAATATACAAAGATATTTGGGGCCTAGGCTCAGAAGTGGCACATTTCTCCCTCATTTTATTGATCAAAGCAAGTTCTATAGGGTGGGAAATAGACTCTAATTTCACAGGAGGAACTTCAAAGTCACAGGACAAAGGGCATAATGGATAATAGGGCAAGGTGAAATTTTGGGACCATTGATGCAATCAATCTCCCATAGCGTCATTAATCAGTCAAGAACATAATCTCATCCCAACTGATAAGTGGGAAAAGGCTCAGGCAATCACAAAAAGGAGATATACAAATGGCAAACAAAAAATATGAAATCTCAATCCATTAGAATAAATGAAATATAACTTTTAAGAGAATATGTAAAAATGCAGTGTTTTAAATTCTGATTTGGTAAGTTTCAAAAATATAATTGAAAACAACATACTATTATTTCTTAATCTATTTTCTAATTTGATGCTATCCTAGGAATGGAAAGATGGACACTCACATGGAGCCAGTGCAAACACATATTAGTACAACATTTTCAGAGGAATCCTGGGTAATATGTATTAAAAGTCTTTTCTCGGGGCGCCTGGGTGGCGCAGTCGGTTAAGCGTCCGACTTCAGCCAGGTCACGATCTCGCGCTCCGTGAGTTCGAGCCCCGCGTCGGGCTCTGGGCTGATGGCTCAGAGCCTGGAGCCTGTTTCCGATTCTGTGTCTCCCTCTCTCTCTGCCCCTCCCCCGTTCATGCTCTGTCTCTCTCTGTCCCAAAAATAAATAAACGTTGAAAAAAAAAATTAAAAAAAAAAAGTCTTTTCTCCATTATCTCTAACTTAGAGGAAGTAAATACACCTGAAGAGGGTTGTAAAATATAGAACACACAGAAGTAGATCATTACCAAGCCATAATAGCAATACCAGTGTATTGTAATAAATACCATAGGCATTTATTATAGTTTGAGAGGGGAAAATGAGGACTGGAGATAGGACGGCAGACTACTAAAGTAAGAATCTGAAGGAATGGTGCTCCAGATAGTGTCTTTCCTTAAGTAAAGAATATTTTTCTTCTTTGGTACAACACGCTTTGGTTTTGTACCCAGATCCACCTCTCTCTCTTCTTTTTTTTTTAACGTTTCACTTATTTTTGAGAGAGAGTACAAGCTGGGGAGGGTCAGAGAGAGAGGCACAGAGGATCCAGAGGGGGCTCTGCACTGACAGTGAGCCTGATGTGGGGCTCGAACTCACAAACTGCAAGATCATGACCTAAGCCGAAGTTGGATGCTCAACTGACTGAGCCACCCAGGTGCCCCAGATCCATCTCTTTTTTTTAATCCTTCCTAACAGAACCCCAGTGTTTTCCATGTATCCACCCCATTTCCTGAAATCCTGATAAATGTAATCCAATCTACACACAGCATTTTCTTGACAATGATTACTGGTCCTGATAGGGGCATATGGCCTGTGATGGGCCAATCATACCAAAGGGAAGAATATGCATTCCATGCTTGGGGAAAAGACTTTCCTCAGTCCCTTGCTGGTTGTAAATAAGGAAGCAGGTACCCTGATTGCCACTGGTGATCATTTTGCAACCACAAGAGAACCAGACCTAGAACGTAGCAGAGCAGAGAAATGGAAGGAACTATAGTCCTTGATCACCATGCCTGAAGTCTGCTTTGCCTCTGGGATTTTGTTATGTGAGATATTTCTCCTTATTGTTTAAGTCTGAAGAAGTCTAGGCTTTCTGTTACTTGTAGACAGAGACACCCTAATACATCCCAACACACAGTCCCCCACACACACCTGTCCCTAAAAATATTTCCTTCCAAAGCATGTGCAGACTTTGGAACTAAAACTACTTTACAGGGGCACCTTGGTAGCTCAGTTCGTTGAGCGTCCAACTTCAGTTCAGGTCATGATCCTCTAATTTGTGAATCTGAACCCCAGTCAGGCTTACTGCTGTCAGCTTGTCAGAGCAGAGCCTACTTCAGATCCTCTGTCCCCCTCTCTCTGCCCCTCCCCCACTTGTGTTCTGCCCAAAATAAGTAAATATTAAACAAAAACAAAAACAAAAACTTCTTTACAGATTTCAGGACATGAGAGAGAAAAATATCAGTCAGTATCAATAGCCACTCTTGCCTCCCAAGGAAAGCACAAAAATGACAAACACATCTGCCCGTGCTTTCTTCCAGCCAGATGGCAGAACAGCATTCCACACAACCCTGAGAGTGTGGGATAAATGGAGTGGCAGTGGCCTGCCCTCTGTGAATCTATCTGTGGCTACAGACAAGTCAGAATCTCAGACCAAGTCAATTACATGCAACAAAAAGAGCATAGTTTCATGTAATATCTCCAAACATATTCGTGATTTAAAACAAGTCTCTTTTGTGCTTGGTGTTTCTAATCTGTGGGAATACTACTTGTGTCTCTACTAAAAATGGTTACAGTCTCAATATTTTCTTATCTGAGAACCAAAGTGCTGAAGATGTGTTACAGGAAATGTCTTTTATAAAGATATGAGTTGCAATTTTGTTCTTCATATCACAATTTTTAAGCTCTATTACGGTGATTATAACCTTTCATTTGAACCATTCTTGAGATTTTTTAAAGCCATATCCATATGATTAGATATAAAAAGAATATTTTCAACACACTTTTAATAGGACATAAGGGTCCAATAAAACAAATGTTCTGTGGATATGAGAAAGTTCAAATTACTGGTGCCTCTTTCAAAAATTTTTATTAAGATTATATTGAATTTTAGCATTGAGTTGGAAGATATTCCTATAGTACAAATGCAAAACCTCATCAATTTTGATTGCATGAGAATGCAAATTCTGTCCTTCAAGTAGCTTAATGAATAATTAATATCATGTTCAATGATCTGGCTGCAAGCACCAATCAGCTGGCCAAAATAAATTGGATTTGTATTGAAGAAATAGTTCCCCATGTTCATCACAAAGATTACTGTTTCTTTTAGGGAAAGCCTATAATCGTATAAAATGAAGTCCTATTGGAATACCTTGCTGCTATCTGCTTGAATAATCATTCCTTTTTTAAACTACACTGTCAAAGCACTAGCTGTTCTTAAAAATTAAAGGCCTGAGAGTGACATCGCCAAGATGGGGACATAGGTTGCTCCTGACTCTGCCCCCACCCTTTCTCCCCCAGCCCTTCACAGGAAGCACTGACAACTATCTGAGAACAAGAGACCACTGAGAGAATTCTAAAACACGGATATTGGACTAAAGCACTCCCCTGAACCACAGAGGCCAAGATAGACTTCATTAGAAGGGTGACAGAAGCAACTTACATATTGACCACATGTCCCTCCCCCAGGCCAGTGCAGCAACTTGTGGAGAGTCTCCCCACATCCTCTGGTTCCTCCATTGGAAAAAAAGCCCAGAAGGACAACAAGCTCTCCCCAGCCCCAGCATTGTGAGTCACTCTGTGGGAGACCCTCTTCTGACCTTGCATCACTTTGTGCGAGCCCCTGTTTGGATCCTACATGGTGGGGATTGCAGGGGAATCTGACATGATAGAGAAGGAGGGAGGGGCTTGTAACAGCCAGCCCATGGATCATGACAGACCAAGTTTATACCTGCGGTGTTCAAGTAGCTGTCCCAACCAGCAGATTTCCTCACCTGCAGAACGAAGTCAGAGGAGCACTCTAACCAGGGAATCAGTAAGGTACAGATCTGTCTGATTTGAATCTGATTTGCTGCCCCTAAAGCCTGGCTTGACCAGGCCCAGGGAAGGAGTTGAATCACAGCCCCACCTGCTGTGGCAAGAGCCTTCTGGCCCCATCTGACCAGAAGGACTGGCAACAACTCCTGGAAACTGTGCATCCCAATAGTACTTAAGCCACAAAGTGGGCAGGCAGAGATGATGGCCTGCAAAGCAAAGCCAATACTGGGCATGGAGCATTCCCATGCTATGCACAGGCAGGGGGATTAATTCATAGCTAAGACTGAAAGTAGCACCCAGCCCTTCCCAGTCAGGGAATCAGTTCGGGAAACTAAGAGTAGCCCAGAACAGTCCTTCCCAGTGTCATGTAGGCACCGAGCTGAATCACAGCCCCACCTGCTGTGGAGAGTGTCTTCTGGCCACATCTGCCTTGAAGGGCTGGTGACAACTCCTGGAAGCTGTGTGGCTCAGTGGCGCCTGAGCCAGCAGGTGGGCAGGCAGAGCCAATACCTTTCATAACAAAGCCAGCAGCCCTGTTCAGTCAGGGAACTTGGAGTGTAAGTCTGCTTCGGTTAAGAGACCAAAGAGCTTTATTGGCATTACAGCGACTTCTCCCACTGCACCCAGGTAGGGAGCCTACTTCCTAGCCCCACTCATCACTGAATATAACCTCTAGCCATTCTGACCAGTGAACCTAACCAGAGCACGCAGGAAGTTGTTAAAGTGCCCATTCAACATCCGCACATACGGTAGCATTTGAACAGAGAGCACAGCTCATGGCTTCCCCTCTCTGCAGAGCAAAACCGGTGGCCTCGCTTGATCAGGTAATTCAGCGCACACTCTGGCCTGATTGATATCCCCAAACAATGAGCTATACAGGTCCTGGGTCTGTCCCGCTGCCCTGCCAGAGCAAGGAAGCTAATTCATATTCCCATCTACTACAAAATATACTATAGTCCTGACTCTTTAATAAGCCTGATTAGATAATCCAGACAAATGCCAGCCTATCCTACAGGCTTGCTTGGGTAGGGAACCAAGCCAGTGGTCCTATCCAACTGTTCTCAGCCAGTGGCACACCCCCCCCATTCCTGTCCTCAGAGCTCAAACAGTTACCTCACCCCAAAATAGACCATAATAGTAGGCTTTACCTGCCCAAAACATTACCAGCAAGCACACAGAGAAACCCAAACTGAGCCGACTGATGAAGAATGTCCCTGCCAAAGCAAGCCTGCAAAGTCAGAAAAAGGAGCCCAATTACTCAAATGTACAGAAACCAACATAAAGAATCAAGGATGACAAAAAAAGTCAGGTAAATATGGTACCACCAAAGGAAACCAATAACGCTCCTATGAACTATCAGACAAAGAATTTAGAAAAATTCTCTTATGGAAGTTTTGTGAACGACAACAAACAGACAACAAAGTGAAATTAGGAAAACAATGTGTGAACAAAATGAGAAGTTTGGCAAGGAGGGGCACCTGGGTGGCTCAGTCCGTTAAACATCCAACTTTGGCTCAGGTCATGATCTCACAGCTCATGAGTTCAAGCCCTGTGTCGAGCTCTGTGCTGACAGCTCAGAGCCTGGAGCCTGCTTCAGATTCTGTGTCTCCCTCTCTCTCTGCCCCTCCCCCATGCACACTGTGTCTCTCTATGTCTCTCAAAAATGAATAATGTTTTTAAAAATTAGACAAAAAAGAAGTTTGGCAAGGAAATAGCAACCTTTAAAATAAAACACCAGAAATCCTAGAGTTGAAAATACAATGAACTGAAATTAAAATTTTAATAGAGTTTCAAAAGTAGCCTTGACCAGGAGGAAGAATCAGCAACCTACAGGATAGGACATTGAAAATTACCCAGTCAGAGGAGCAAAAAGAAAAAGAATGAAAAATAGTAAACAATTATGGGAAATATGGGACAAAATGAAAAGAAATATTCTTTGCATTATTCCTGGAATTCTGGAATTCTGGGAATTCCAGAAGGAGAAGAGATAGGGAAAGGGACAGAAAGAATATTTAGAGCAATATTTCCTGAAAGCTTCCCAAACCTTGGGAGAGAAATGGAGATCCATCCATGAGGCCCAAAGCCCTTCAAAGAGGCTGAACCTGTAAAAGCCTACAACAGTACACATTATAATTAAATTGTCAAAAATCAAAGACAAAGAAAGAATTTTAAGAGCAGCAAAGGAAAAGAGAAAAGTTACATACGATGGAACCCCCATAAGCCTAACAGTGAATTTCTCAACATAAACTTTTCAGACAAGGAAAGAATGGAATGACATATTCAAAATATTGAAAGTAAATAACTATTAACCAAGAATCAGACACTCAGTAATGCTGTCCTTTAAGTACAAAGGAGGAATAAAGACTTTCCTAAACAATCAAAAGCTGAGTGATTTCATTTAACACCAGACTTACCTTATAAGAAATGCTAAAGGAATTTTTTAAACAGAAGTAAAAGAACAGTAACATCATAAAAACATGAAAAGGTAGTGTAGATCTCACTGGAAATGGTAAACATATACTCATAGCTAGATTCTGCAATATGGTAATAATGGTGTATGATTCACTTACAATTTTAGTTTAAAGGTTAAAAAAGTAAATGTTGTAAAAACAACCATAATCACAACAATCTGTTATTAGTTACACAATAGAAAAAAAACCATAACGTTTAACATCAACAACCTAAATGGTGGGTAGGAGTGGGAGTAAAAGTGTAAAGTTTACAAATTCTATTGAAATTAAGTTGTCATCTATTTTAAATAGGGTATTATTTTTATTAGGTAAGATATTTTATATAAGCCTGATGGTAATCACAAGGAAAAATCCTGTGGCAATTACCCAAAGGAACATGATAAAAAATGAAAACATGCTGATGCCAAAGTACATCAAACACAAAAAAGTCATCAGAATAAGAAACAAGAAACAACGGGTTTACGAAACAATCAGCAAATAATTAACAAAATGGCAATAGTAAGTCCTTGCCTATCAATAGTTACTTTGATGTAAACAGATTACATTCTCCAATTAAGACATAGAATGGATGAATGGATAAAAAACAAGATCCAACAATATGCTGCTTACAAGAGACTCCCTTTGGCCTTAAAAACACACAAAGACAGAGTGGAGGAATGGAAAAAGACATTTCAAGTTCATAGTAACCTCCAAAAGCAGAGGTAGCTATACTTATATCAATAAAATAGATTTGGGGAGCACCTGGGTGGCTCAGTTGGTTAAATGTCCAACTTTGGCTCAGGTCATGATCTTGTGGTTCATGAGTTCAAGCCCCGCGTTAGGCTCTGTGCTGAGAGCTCAGAGCCTGGAGCCTGCTTCAGATTCTGTGTCCCTCTCTCTCTCTCTGCCCCTCCCCCATTCATGCTCTGTCTCTCTCTGTCTCTCTCAAAAATAAACATTAAAAAAATTTTTTAAATAAGTAAAATAAAATAGATTTTAAACTAAAAAGGTAAAAGGAGACAAAGGTCATTATATAATAATAAATGGATAAATACACTAATAAGATATAACAAATATTTATAAGCCCAACATTAGGATACCCAAATATATATAGCAAAAACTAACAGAGCTAAAAGGAAAAATAAACGGTAATATAATAATAGTTGGGGACTTTAATATTCCACTCAACAATGTTTGAATAAATGTTTGCTATGTCTCTTGATGTACTGACCCATTTATTATTTGGTCTATAGTGTTGTTAAAATCTAGAGAATCAATAATGAAACAGTAGATTTGGATTTGAACAATGCAATAGACCAAATGGACCTAACAGGCATATACAGAACAATCTACCCAAAACAACATTCATCTCAAGTGCACATGGAACATTTTCTAGGATTGACTATATGTTATGCCACAAAAACAGCTCTTAGCAAATTCAAGAAGACTGAAATCATACCAAGTATCTACTCTGACCACAATGGCATGAAACTAGAAATCAATATCAAGAAGAAAATTGGAAAATTCCTGAACACATGTAAATTAACACCATCCTGAAAAACCAATGGATCAAAAAAGAAATTAAAGGAGAAGTAAGTTTCTTCAGATAAATGAAAATGGGAACACAACATATCAGAACTTGTGGGATGCAGCAAAAGCAGACCTACGAGGGAATTCATAACAATGAAAGTCTACATTAAGAAGCAAAAAAATATGTCAAATAAATAACCTAATTCCAAGCTTTAAGGAACAAGAAAAGGAAGAACAAACTGAGTCCAAGGTCAGCAGAAGAAAGGAAATAATAAAGATTAGAGCCAAAGCAAATAAAACAAATAACAGAAAATAGTAGAAAAGATTAACCAAACAAAGAGTTTGTTCTTTAAAAAGGTAAATAAGAGGTGCTTGGGTAGCTGAGTGGGTTAAGTGTCTGACTTTGGCTCAGGTCATGATCTCATGGTTCATGGGTTCGAGACCTACATTGGGCTCTCTGCTGACAGCTCAGAGCCTGGAGCTTGTTTCAGATTCTGTGTCTCCTTTTCTCTCTGCCCCTCCCCTACTCATGCTGTCTCTCTCTCTCTCTCTCTCTCTGTCTCTGTCTCTCTCTCTCTCTCTCTCTCTCTCAAAGGTAAATAAACATTAAAAATTTTTTTAAATTAAAAATAAAAAAACAAATAAAAAGGCAAACAAAATTAACAAACCCTTAACACGACTAACCAAGGAAAAAAGAAGAAGGAACAAACTCAACATGATTATAAATTTAAAAAGGAGATATTACAATGGATATCACAGAAATTCAAAGGATCATAAAAGGCAACTATATGCCCACAAACTGGACCATCTAGAAGAAATGGAAAATTTCTTAGAAACTTACAATTTACCAGGACTGAATCAGAAAAAACCAAAAATCTGAATAGACCAATTACAAGTGAAGAGATTGAATCAGTAATCAAAAATCTCCCAATGAAAAGTCCAGGAACAGATGGTTTCACTGGTGAACTTTACCAAATATTTAAAGAATTAACAGCAATCTTTATCAAACTCTTTCAAAGATTGAAGAGGAGGGAACTTTCCCAAACTCATTTTACAAGGCCAGCAATATCTTGATACTAAAACCAGAAAAGGACATTACTAGAAAAGAAAAATACCAGCCAATATAAATGCAAAAATTCTGAATAAAATACTAGCAAACAAAGTCAGCAGCACATTAAAATGATTATTCACCATGATCAAGTGGGATTTATCCCTGGGATGCCAGGATGGTTTAACATATACAAATCAATCAATGTGACTCATCACATTAATAGAATGAAAGAAAAAAATCACGTAATATTCTAAATAGACGCAGAAACAGCATTTGACGAAATTCAACATCCATTCATGACTAAAAAAAACTCTTAACAAATTAGGCATAGAAGGAACATATCTCAATATAATAAAGACCATATATGACAAGCCCACAGGTAACATCATACTAAATTGTGAAAGGTTGAAAGCTTTTCCTCTAAGATCAAGAACAAGACAAGGATGCCTACTCTCACCACTCCTAGTCAACACCGTACTAAAACTCCTAACTTTAAGTAAAAGAAATAAAAAGTATCAGAATTGGAAAGGAAGAAGTAAAGTTGTCTCTATTTGCAGATAATATGATTTTATATATAAAAAAACTTTAAAGACTCCATCAAAAAACTGTTAGGTCAGTCAATGAATTTAGTATAGTTGCAGGACACAAAATTAACATACAAAAATCAGTAGTGCTTCCATACACTAACTATGAATTTTCTGAAAAAGAAATAAAGAAATGGATCCTATTTACAATGGCACCAAAAACAATAAAATAGTTAGGAATAAATTCAACTAAGGAAGTAAAAGATCTTTACTCTGAAAACTTATAAGACATCGATGAAGAAGACACAAGTAAATGGAAAGGCATCCAAAGGATTGACAGAATTAATATTGTTCGAATATCAATACTACCAAAAGCCATCTGTAGATTCAATACAATCCCTATCAAGTTTCCAATGGATTTTTTTACAGAAATATAAAAGGACTCCTAAAATATATATGGAACCACAAAAGACCCTGAATATCCAAAGTAATCCTGACAAAGTACAAAGCATGAGACATCAGACTTCCTCATTTCAAGCTATACTATAAAGCTACAGTCATCAAAATAGTATGGTAGTGCCATAAAACATACATAGAGACCAATGGAACAGAATCAAGAGCCCAGAAATAAAGCCAAACATATAAGGTCAACTAATATTTGACAAAGGGACCAAGAGTACTTAGTGGAGAAAAAAACAGTCTTTTCAATAAATGGTGCTAGGATCATTGAATATTCACCTGTAAAAGAATAAAACTGGACCCATATATCATACCACTCACAAAAATTAATTAAAAATGGATTAAAGACTTAAATGTGAAACCTGAAACCATGAAACACCTAGAATAAAACATAGGAACAAAGCTCCTTAACATGATAATAATAAATATGGTAATAATTTTTTGGATATGACACCTAAAGCACAGGCAACAAAATACATAATAAACAATGAGACGACATCAAACTGAAAAGCTTCTGCATAGCCAAAGAAACCAACAACAAAGTAAAAAGAAAACCTATTGAATGAAAAAAATATTTGCAAACCATACATCTGATAAGGGGCTAATAATATCCAAAATATATAAAGAACTCATACAATTCAAAAGCAAAAACAAAACAAAAACAAAACAACCCAATTTAAAAATGGGCAAAGGACCTAAATACACATATCTTCACATAAAATATATAAAAGATCAACAGGCACTTGAAAAGGTGTTCAACATCACTAGTCATTAGGTAAATGCAAATGAAAACAACAAGATAGTATCACTTATGCCTATTAAAATGACCATCATCAAAAAGAAGAAATAACAAATGTTGGCATGGATATGGAGAAAAGGGAGCCCTTGTGTGTTGTTGGTGGGATTATAAATTGGTATAGCCACTATGGAAAGCTATGGAGGATCCTCAAAAAATTAAAAATAGGACTTCCATGTTCCAAGCAGTTCTACTTCTTGGATGATATCCAAAGTAAATGGAAACACTAACTCAAAAAGATATCTGCACCCTGATGTCCATAACAGCATTATCTACAATAGCCAAGGCATGGAAACAACCAGTATCTATCAATGGATAAATGGATAAAGAAACTGTGAGATATAAAAAGATACAGATATATAGACATGCATATATGTATGTCTATAACATGCATATGCACATACACTTATATGCAATGGAATATTATTCAGCCATAAAAAAAAACAAGGATGGGGCACCTGGGTGGCTCGGTTGAGTGTTCAACTTTTGATTTTGACTCAGGTCATGATCTCACAATTTGTGGGATCAAGCCCCACATCAAGCTCTATGCTGACAGCATGGAGCCTGCTTGGGATTCTCTCTCCCTCTCTCTCTGCCCCTCCCCTTCTCTCTCTCTTTCTCTCTCTAAAATGAATAAATAAATGGAAAGAAGGAGAAAGAAAGAAAGAAAGAAAGAAAGAAAGAAAGAAAGAAAGAAAGAGAAAGAAAGGCAGTAATTATTCTTGAAGAAATATGTCTGGGACTTTCCTGAGAGTTCCTAATCTCTAAGTATGCAAAATAGTTTTGCCAGGCTGTCAATTGCTGAACACCATTTGTTAAATTACTACTCCTCAGTAAGCTGCTAAGTGCACATATTTTAGTTTATGAACACCAAAATTATATAAGCCTTAATTCAGACACCTTCTGTGCCTCACAAAACTAAAATCCAATGGAATTGTGCCCTCTGAGTACATGCCATGTAAAGAAAGGACTTGAATTTTGGATCTGTTTTGACCCATCCAGAAGACCTTTGTGGACCAGCAGTGGGCCACAGAATGTAATTTGATCACCGTTGGAAAGCAATCTATTCCCTAGTGATCTTAAACTTAAAACTCAGAACTCTCCCTAGATGAAAGGACATGCTGTCTACCATTTAGTTCTTTCGATTCACAAGTCTTAGCTGTCACTGCCTCAGGCTGAGCAAAACTACTCTAAACCTCTTCCACATGGCAGCCTTTTAATTAAAGACGGTGGTTTTGTCCCTGAGTCTTCCCTCCTTTGGGCATGGCTTAGGATCTCATCACATCTTGGTCACTCTCTGCTGAATGCAAGTCTCGTACTGACTTTGAATAGCTGGAAAACAGAAGAGAGGGGAGAAAATACTTGGCAGAGAAAGTGGCATAACCAAAGATTCAAAAAGAAGAGAAGCACCTAGTTAAGTTCAGGGCTGAGAGAGGCAGCGAGCAGGCAGACCTGCCAGGAGTGCAAGGTCACTGAGAGCAGCAGAGGAGATGGTCCCGGCAAGTTAGCCTGGAGCCAGACGGTGTACTGCCTGGCTGAAGAGTTTGGACTTTATTCTGTGTTTGGGAAGAAGCCAAGAAAGCTTTCGAGCACAGGAATAAAATGTTCGAAGTAGTATTTTAAGAACATTAAATCTGACAGCAGCATAAGGCTAGCCAAGAGGCAAGACATTTAGTTGGAACACAACACAGTATTAGTGATTACGGACTTGGGCTCTGGAGCCCAGCTGCCTGATATGGAGTTCCTGCTCTGGCATTTTCTGTGTGAATAGAAGCAAGTTACTCAACCAGCCCAAGCCCATTTCCACATCTGTAAAGTAGGCATAGAAATATCACCTACTGCAGAGACTGGTTGTGAGCATTAAATTAGTGAATATGTGGAAATCACTTAATATGGGATACACAGTAAATACTTAAAAATGGAAGCCTGTATTATTATCATATTTATCATCATTATTAGGCAACACTAAGTGTAGCCTAAGATCTCAAACTGGAATTATGGTAAAGGGAATTAGAGAGGAGGGGGTATATTTGAGATTTGTTGCCAATGATATTTCTCACCCTCCTCAACTCGCCTTTCTCTTGCCTCCCATTGCTGGTCAACGACATGAGTTTTGTTCCAAGCGTAGGTGACAGCAGAAAGTCATGAAAAAACAACAACAACAACAACAACAACAACAACAACAACCAAACTTGTTTGGTAGACAGGGAATGAATTCAATTTCTGTCAATAAGTCTGAATAGTCTCATTAATTTTAGATACTTTAGAGAAAGAGCTATATCTATACAGACTGTATCCCTAAACTCTTGTCTCTTAGACAAACTCCAGGATTGTCTCAAGTCCCCTGCTCACTTCTGCTAGCTGTTCTCAGATACTAAAGTCTTTCCTGAGCCAGGGGGAAAAATACTGAACTTATAAACCCAAATTTGATATTTTTTCTGGCACTCTTTTGTTTAAAATGTAAGAGTTCCAGGTTCTAAACGTAATGGATTCTGAGTTCTAAAACCTCATCATCATTCATTAACTAAATAATTTAATTTTCAGCTTAATCTGTGGGAATTAGGGTTTAAATGATTTAAACTAATTTATTAACATATTACCTATAGTTCCTCATAAAACGAAAGGATTACCTATAAAAACTTTCACAACTGACCTGTGTCTCCTTATTACCCATACCCTCATTTCTCTTACTGATAATTGTTAAGGTTATGCAGCCTAAACATTGAAATTCCTGATAAATTAACTATATCCAACTTCCAATGCCAAACCTTTTCTACCCTTCACACCTAAACGCCAAAATGGCATTAGGGGAAAGGAGGTAGAGTTGGTATTTATTAGTTGGTTATATTATACAGCGGGAGAAATTCCAAGAGAAAAGTAACCACTGGGTTTACTACTTAGCGACATCAGTTAGAAAAGAATGGCCTCACAGCAGTTCCAGGGGACAAAGGAAGAGGTTGTGTGTTGACTTAGGAAAAGCATCTAATAAGAATACCATCTCTCTCAGGGCGCCTGGGTGGCTCAGTTGGTTGAGCAACCGACTTTGGCTCAGGTCATGATCTCACGGTTTGTGAGTTCGAGCCCCGCGTGGGGCTCTGTGCTGACAGCTCAGAGCCTGGAGCCTGCTTCGGATTCTGTGTCTCCCCGTCTCTCACCACCCCCCTCCCCATGCTCATGCTCGGCCTCTCTCGGTCTCTCAATAATAAATAAACGTTAAAAAAAATTAAAAAAAAAAACCTTTCTCTTAAAACGTGGGGGGATTAAAAATATTTATATTTTACACATCTGTTCTATTTTAGTTTTACGTGTTATCTGTATATTGCAGATGTTTTATACTAGTGACTGATATGTGTTTAAAAACAAAAAAGCATTCTGAACTCCTGTTCCAACTTGAAAATGCTGAGAAAGAATTGTTCCCACCAAATTAACCCTATGCGTTCTTCCATTTCTCTACACTTACATTCATATTTCAGATTTAAATGTTAACTCAGCCTCCATACACCATTCACCCTGCTCTACACCCTGCTCAGACACTTGTTATGTTTATATACGTGCCAACCCATGTGTTCATTATACACCACGGACTTTATGATGAGTCAGCACAAGATGGGAACAGAGTAATATCTAATAGATGCTTTCTGTCAGTTAAAAAAGCCCATGCAAGGAACTGGAGAGTGTGATGCTAAGTGAAATAAGCCATACAGAGAAAGACAGATACCATATGTTTTCACTCTCATGTGGATCCTGAGAAACTTAACAGAAACTCATGGGGGAGGGGAAGGGGAAAAAAAAAAGAGGTTAGAGTGGGAGAGAGCCAAAGCATAAGAGACTCTTAAAAACTGAGAACATGGGGCGCCTGGGTGGCGCAGTCGGTTAAGCGTCCGACTTCAGCCAGGTCACGATCTCGCGGTCCGGGAGTTCGAGCCCCGCGTCAGGCTCTGGGCTGATGGCTCAGAGCCTGGAGCCTGTTTCCGATTCTGTGTCTCCCTCTCTCTCTGCCCCTCCCCCGTGAGTTTCTGTTAAGTTTCTCAGGATCCACATGAGAGTGAAAACATA
>NW_024412415.1:12075544-12125958 GCF_014898765.1 Herpailurus yagouaroundi | reverse complement strand
GGGTGGGTGATGGGTATTGAGGAGGGCACCTTTTGGGATGAGCACTGGGTGTTGTATGGAAACCAGTCTGACAATAAATTTTATATTGGAAAAAAAAAAAGCCCATGCAAGACCTGCAACTATCCCCACCTTTTCTCTCTTGCTTCCTTGTAGGTCAAGCCTTTATCAATAACTAACAATAGGGCTTCTACAAATAAAGATCTGGATGCTTAGAAAGTGACTACAATTGCTAAGACTCAGATTCTCTATCTATGTTTTTTCAGACCATTTGTGAAGTTTTTATCACCCACTGGTATTACAGAAAGACCATATCGTCTAGGTGAAGTTTGGGAGCTCTGCTCTGCACTTGGCCAAGTTTACCCTGCTGTGACGTGGGGGCTGGAACTAAACTGAGGCTCATCACCATAAAATAAGAATAATAATAGAATCTAATTCATAAGGATGCTCTCAGTGCCAATGAGATAATTGATCTCAAGTGCTTAGCACAGTGCCGGGCTTATAGGGAGCACTGGATAAACGCTAGCCATTATTTCATTAACGAGAGCTGGTTGAGTTTCTCCCCAGCTTGATCTCAATGACTATTCACTGCAACAACTGCACACATCAAAGTAGCCGCCACATCAAATTATTAGAGCAACAACAGCTCTTCCTTTTAGGTGGCAGGGATACAGAATGCACCTTAAAATTGTAGTCCCCACCCAGAGGAAGTTAATTGAGTCTTCTCACTTAGGAAAAGTATTTACACTGTCTTGTACATGTGCTCCAACATTCTGAAAGCAAAGGCAGAAAACAGTGAGAATAAGAGTTAAAGATCTCCTGCCACAGACCTCCAAATCTGCAAGAACAGGGGCTCCTCTAATGTGCCGGGTCACTACAGGACAAGGGCTGGTGGTGATGGGAAATTTAAATCAATGGGTGACATCACTGTCAAGCTGCTACTTGGTATTTTTAAATAAATTCCATTAGAGAAGTCTCCACGTTTTGGAAAAGAGCAAATGTCAGTGCTTTCTACCAAATTAGAAAGGAGAAAAGAAGAATGACCCTGAAAATGATAGATAAGTCAGCTTAATGTCACAAACCCTGGGTGACGCTGGAACAGATCATCAAATGATCGATTTATAATCACTCAGAAAATTAAGAGCTAACAAGTGCAATCAAATAGCTTTGGGAGCTACAAATTATACCACATTAATTTAACACAAGGGCAGTTTATCTAAACAAGGGCACCAGGGATGGGAGAGCCAGAGATAAGTCTCTCCTGAGCTCAGTGAGACTTCAGAGTCTCCGCCTCAGGAGATTTTTCAGAGGCAAAATAGGAGAACATGGTCTGGATCACAGAACTCTCAGGGAGTTTGCTTGCCCTTAACCCAGTATGACTTGGCTGAGTTACTGTTTGTGGAAAAAAAGGCCTAGCGCCTGTTTCCATCCTTTCCTGACACAGTTGAACACCACAGTGACGGACCAGCTACTATGTGGTAGGAGTTACGCATAAATTATCTATAATCTTCCTCCTTCCCCACTTCCCCAATGACACTGGAAAGTCGTTCTTTTCTTCACTGGGAAATGGAAAAGTACAAACCTGAAAGGGACAAATATGAGTTGTCCATAATCAGATGGCTGGTAACTGGTAGAGCTAAGGCTCACACTCAAGTCTTGGTCTCCAGAATCTGGGCCAATACGAAAGGTCAAGTCCACAATTTATAACAAGTAATCATAGCTCCTTCCCTGGAAAAGTGAAATTAAAAAATCCACTTATTTCTTTCATAACTCAGGCTACAGAAATCTGGTTAAGATCATAGTCAACAACAAACTTAAAGAAGGGAAACATTTAAAGAAGGAATGTGCAGGGGCGCCTGGGTGGCGCAGTCGGTTAAGCGTCCGACTTCAGCCAGGTCACGATCTCGCGGTCCGGGAGTTCGAGCCCCGCGTCGGGCTCTGGGCTGATGGCTCAGAGCCTGGAGCCTGTTTCCGATTCTGTGTCTCCCTCTCTCTCTGCCCCTCCCCTGTTCATGCTCTGTCTCTCTCTGTCCCAAAAATAAATAAACGTTGAAAAAAAAATTTTTTTGAAAAAAAAAAAAAAAAAGAAGGAATGTGCAGTCCATGCAGAAAGGAGGAAATTATCAGGCACTCAGCCCCAACTTCCAGATGACGGTGGGAGGAGGGAAGGGTGGGGTGCAGGAAAGCTTACATCCTATTTTGTGGATAAACGTATGTCAATTATAGTATCACTTCCTGGCCCTCCACTGACTGTCCACTTGGTTGCCTCATCTCCCACAACTGCAGGACACGAATACACACACTTTGAAATCTAAGACAATTATCCCTATTTTCCGCACCCTATGCATGGTCCTGTCAGTTAATTTAAAGAAATATTGGCATAAAATGTAAAGCAGCAGAGGCTCTTGAAATACTAACGTTAGAAAATGTTTTATAGATCTAATCCCACCTTCTCATTTTATAGGTGGGGGGTCTAAGATTCAAAGAGGTTAAGTTACTACTTACCCAATATCACACAGTTAGTTGATTTTAGTTCAGGACAAGAACATAGTACCCCTAATCTGTTATCTCGGTGCTACCACAGCTAAGAAACAAGAAAGTGACTCTAGAGTGAATGAATGAATGAATGAATGAGTGAATGAACACGATTCAAAATTTCTCTTTTTCTTTCACACACACACACACACACACACACACACACACACACACACACCATAAATAAAAATGAATAGTTACTAGTAATGAATAGTACCAAAAAATGAACAGTTACTAGTAACATTAGTAGATATTAACCAACTATAGGAAAAGATTTTCAATATCTGTCAGAAATCCTGTACTTTGAAAGAAAAATAAGGTGATAGGTTCTATAGATTCCAGGGTGTAACAAAAGTAGCATGATGACCAAGAACCCAGATACAAATTTTCCTTTATACAATAAAAGCCTTAGAAGATGGTGAAGTTTCTTCCCCAAACTTTAAAAAAGAGGTGGCTGGGCTGGAGAGAATTCAGAACAAAGGGACAGATGATTGACCTTTTTGTGTAGGATTTATTTTCCTTCCTATTAAATAAATCAAGGGTAAAAAGGGGATGGCTTGAGTACCTGATGTAATTTGGGGCCAAAAGTGAACTGAACAAGAGGGATGAGATTTGAGATGTAAAAAAGAGATTTAGGTTGTTCATAACATATAAAGTGTCCTGACCATTCAGATACTGATGCTCTGGAAAGGCCTATGCAGGATTCCTAGAATCATCTTCAACCTGGAAGCACTAGTAGCTGCTTAAAAGAGACACAAGAAAGCTGAGTGGGGTGAGGACAGGAGCAGAGAGGTACTGGACCACGTAGTGTCATGGGCACCTGAGGAGGTGAGCGACACAAGAGTACCATAAAGAGTCAGAGGAGCTCCCTGGGAGGAGGACAGCGATGGAGGGGAGACCTCAGGGCAGTCGACACTGATGATGGCTAGTGAAAGCTCTGAGGAACTGGGCTGGATGGCTTGGGCCTTGAGAAAAGAGATGGGAAAGGAAGAGCAGAGAAAAAGTGTGCAACCTGCAGACTGAGAGTTTTGGATCTGGACTGAGGTGCAGAATGCTTTCTAGCCCCTCTGAGCCCCCATTCCTCCTCCTCAACAGAAATGCCATGGGGATTAGGGCCTCTCTAGGGAACATCCAAAGCACAAGCACAGCACAAGAAGGAGAGGAGCTAACATTTCAGTGATCATGTGACGGACCCTAAGCTTAGTGCCCTAGTACTTGTTCTCTCACTCAGTTCTCCCTGCAATCCGAACAATACAGTCTTTATCTTTCCCTTTTTTATATGTGAACCTCCAAGAATCTGTCTATTGACCAAAGTCAAAAAGCTTGGAAATGACAGAGCTGAAACTTGAACCCATATCTGTCTCACCCCAGATTTTTTTGTTCACTGAGACAATAAACCAGGAATATTTTTTAAGCCCTGAATCACTAGGCTAATGATTATTATCAAAATACATTTCTCCTGTGTGGATTTTGTTCTTTTCTTTTTCCATGTGAGGCCCAAGAAAAATCTGGTAACAAAGAGAAGACGAGCTTGGAAGGTGAGATACAAAGCTTTTTGATACAGATGGAACTTCTTGAAAGTACTCAAAATTTTAAAGTTAGCTCTCTTGGGTGTTCTTTTTAATATGCACATCACAGTTGATAAGGTGTCAGCAGGAAGGAATCATACAATACTTATAGCAGACATTTGAAGAACATAATTGCCCCAGCTGACATGTGTGACTGCTCTTTCATTATCATGTCAAGAGGACAGTTCAGCTTATAAATTGTTTGCGGTGAAAATAAAATAGGAAGCACTTGCTGAAAGTTTATTATAGCCTTTTGGCGTAACATAATTATGATTATAAAGCGTTCTTCCTTGGTGTGAACATTTTATTTGTTCTTCAGAGGATTTCTTTAAGATCAGAAAAGAGAATGTTATTTCGGTAGATGTTAAGCATAAAAGTTCCATTCATGGCAACTTTACTTGAATGTTCAATCATAGTCTCTGGAGGACATAAGCTCCAGGGCCTGCTGTGCTGTCTCATACAGATTAAGAACATCTTAGCATGTTTCCTTGCTGCAATCTTCCTGGGATATCAAGGCCCCAAACTAATCTTCAGGGCCAGCATCAATCTGGCAGTAGAGTTTAAAGTGAAAAAGGAAGGGGATTTATTAGGGTCAGGACCAAGACTGCTCTACCTCCCCAGCAAGACAATACAAGCCAGGAAGTGGCTCTCACACCTACTAAAATGAAAGACTCCTCGGATGGGCAACGCCCAAAATCCATCATTGGCTCCTTACTGTGAATTGATTTCAGATTATATTCAGCATTCGTATAATTCTAAGGACTAGAAGAGGCTTAGAGACCACCTCGTCCAGCGCTTCATTTCACAGATGAAGTAACTAAGATGGTCAAGGTTGCACGCCTGGTCTGGGATGACAGAAGATAGAACCAGGAGGCAGACCCGGGACTCCTACTCCAACTTCAATCATCTCTCACCTAAAGAGCATGAATCACTGGATACTTGAGAAAAGACAAAGGGGAAAAAAGCAAACAGACAAAATGTGTCTTTGGTTCCCCCCCACCCCCATCTCTCTGTTCTGTTCCCTGTGATGAGTGAAATGAGAAGACAGAGACTCATGTGGGAGATTTCTATGGAATAAACTTTCCAGGTACATGTGATATACATTACACTGCCTGTATTCTGTTGGTCAGAACTCAGTCACATGGCCCAAGAAACTGCTAGAGAAAAGTCATTTAGCTATGTGCCCAGGAGGTAAAGGAATTTGGGGTGGGTAAATATATAGCAGTCTCCCTGAAATGTTCTAGTTCCTTGGCTCCATGACATTTTTATTTTCTTGTTCTTAGATTCAGAAACCATTGATTGAAGAGGAAGCCAGATCCTCTTGAGAATCTGTATGTCTCCATGTACCCCACCATAAGTTTATACAATGAACGCTTTCCCAATTCTTCCCCCAAAAGATCTAAAGCCATTTACCAGGATAACTGTACACACCAGGAAAAAGAATGTCCAGAATATACAATTTTTTTGAAGATTGTGAGATACAGGATCTGAGCTGCCACTAATATTAAGAAACCCAAAATGTCACAATAACTCTTTGGGTAAAGTGAATACCTATGGAGGTCAGGTGATAAAGTGAGTATTATACCAAGACCATTTTAAAGAGGCTTCAAAAGGACTTCTGATCTGTCCTATAGTTATTCCTCAGTTCCCAAGTGTATAATTGGATAGATATACTTAGTTCCTAGAAGAATCCTTACATTTGTCGTGCAACTTATGGAATAAGAGCGATCATGTTAGGAAAGGCTAAGTGGAAGCCTCTAACACTGCCCCAGGCTTTGGCTGAAATAGTAACTCACAAACAATATTGTATCCCAAAGGGAATTTAAGAGCTTAGTACCACCCTCCAAGGCTTAAGGAAAACAAGGGTGGTACTCTCCATCATGTCCCCCATAAGGGTTTTGGCACCTGAGAAAACCAGACAACACTGGACCTACCATAAGCCTAAATAGGAAGGCCCCCAACTGAAGATGCTATTTCCAGATATGGCATCTCTATTGGAGCAAAGCAAAATGATCTCAGATACCTGTTCTGCTGCTATGAATCTAGCAATGTATTCTTCTCTATCTCCATCAATACAGAGGATAAAAAAAGACCAAAAGAGAGGCAAGGACAGAATTATACTTTAACTGTTCTGTCCAAACTAACTCTCCTATTCTCTGTCAGAGTATATTCCACAAGCCCTTGATCATCTTGATATTACACATAAAACATTAGCACTCCTCTAAATTGATGACATCATACTAATTGCACTAACATAGCAAACACTATGGTTGGCCTAGAAAGATACATGGTACTGGAAGGTTCAAGATAAAACCCTGTGAAGAAAGAGGATACTGCCACATCCAGGTGGGATCAGGGGAGAGAATCGTTCAAAAGGAACAAAGCTGGCAAATATTTCCTCATGCGTCTCCAATCCCAGACTTTGTATGGTTCACACTTAGCACCTGGGCTGAGTGCAGGGGGTTTACAAGTAAATGATGTGGAGTAGCAGAAAAGGTCCTTCCACATTACCCCTACGTTTTCCTGTGATCATTATTTCTTGTCTATTTTATCAGTGTTTGCGTCACAAACTCTGCCACTGGGATTGGATCTTGCTCTTGCTATTTTCATTTTCTTTCACCATTTTCAAAATTAAAGGGGCTCTGTTTTTATTTCAGACCTCCCTTCCTCCCCCTTTCCCCAAATTGCTTGGAATATAATCTGTCAAGAGGGAATAAAACCTGCTATCTCCACCCTCAGTATCATTAAGCTTTTCATCTTTGTCAACCAGAGGGGACAGCAATTGTTAACAGGGCTTCCTTTAACTCGAGACAACATGAGACCTACAGGGCTCAGCATGTGCTACAGAATTCCTTGCCAAATTTGTTACCTTTGTGGCTTATTTACACCTAGATGAGAGATTCCCCACCTAAGGAGGGACTTATCCTTGAGCGTCTGCAAAATGATAATCATTCTCATGGGTTTCTTTGAACATCAGAAATTTTAATCCTTGTAGAAAACTTGTAAAGTCCTTCAGCTCAGATACTCTAAACAATGGCAATTTTCAGAAATATTGTTTTGATGCTTTGGTAATAGATGTAACTGGAGCCATACTATTAAGGGTTAAAGGCACAATGTACAAAAATGTTCCATATCTAAGTGAAGGAAGTTCTGACTTTTAGCTCAAACCTAAAAAGCCTACTTTTTTGCACAAGAGGACAATCACTGCATTGTCAGGTGTGAATGAATGGCAGCAATTCTGGATTCACTGGAACTCTAAATGCACCAGAATTTTTGGAGCTCATAAACTTCTTGAGAAGAAAAAAGAAAATCACAAAACAGACATGTCTTCTCTGTAGACCCTTTCTACAGAAATCAAACATCTCTTTCTCTATGTACAGCTTTCACTACCCACCCACCCCCCAATCTCCCATTACACTGTTCTAGTTAGGTTTATCTGGTTCCAAGAAATAGAAACTCACTCCAATTACTTCAAATAATTCTGGGCTCATTGAAAAGATGTGCAATCATGGGAGTCTGAGAACAAGCAAAATCCAGATCTTAGTGCAGGTGATTATGCATCCATGGTAACTCTCGGGAGAAGAATTTCATGGATCTTCCTTAGTACATATAAGGTGATCTGTCAGCAACATCACTTAGCAGCTTTCCACGTGTCCATGTCTCTCTCCCAATTGGCTTCCTCACCCTCTGCTTTCTGTCTCTCTCTCTCTCCAGTGTCAAAGCCTCTGCTGACTTAGAATTTCTTCCCTCATTTGATCCCTCCTAAGGGGAGAAAGAAGGAAAGAACACAAGACTCTCCTCTCAGCTTGCAAGAGTTCAGCCACTAGCCATTTCCTGGTGCGAGCTCTCAGAAGAGTCTGATTCAGCATCACTGATTTATTGTTGCTTTGTTGTTTGTACTAGGCCATGTTACGGGTAGCTGGCTAGCCTGTACACTGGCTGCTTCGAGGTCATGTGACACCTCTGCTCCAGTCTATAGTCACACCACACAAAGACCATCATATGGCCCTACGCAGACTGTTGAACCTAGGAGGGAATCCAGTGTGGCAGCCCCAACTTGGGTGCCTCAAGCCCTCACGTTCCCTTAGATAGAACTTAGCACTTAATCATTCATAATGCTATGTTGTTCACTAATTTTTTCATGTATTCATATCTTTCCCCTTTTTTCGAAAATATTTTTAATCAAAACATTTATTCATACAGAAAAGTACACCAGACAGAAGAATTCAGCTCTATGAAATTTTACAAACATGAGTAGCAAATATACTATCTCCCATCCACTATGCCTCCAAAGGTAACAGCTACTCTGACTTCTAAAAACATAGGAGAGTTGGACTGCTTATAAACATTAAATAAAAGCAATCACATAATATGGACAATTTTTTGTCTTGCTTACTTTGCTCAACCCTATGTTTGAAGGACTCACTCTCACTGTCGAGTGTATAATTTACTTATTTTCACTGTTTTACTGAAATTTGATAGTCTTTTTAAATTTCTACATATGTGGTGATAATAATTGAATATGGTACCCCAGGTGTGGTTCAACAATTACATGTAAAAGTATAAACTGTTACTCACTGGCATATTTATATAATTCATTTTTTAAAATTCATATTAATTAACAGAAAATGTAGTATAGGTTTCAGGAATAGAATTTAGTGATTCATCATTTACATATAACACCCAGTGCTTATCACAAGTGCCCTCCTTAATGCCCATAACCCATTTGGCCCATTCCTCCCACCTCCCCCCATCAACCCTAAATTTGCTCTCTATAGTTAAGAGTCTCTTATGGTTTACCTCCCTCTCTTTTTCCCCCCCCTTCCCTATGTTCATCTGTTTGTTTTTTAAATTCCACATATGAGTGAAATCATAGGATATTTGTCTTTCTCTGACTGACTTATTTCACTTAGCATAATACACTCCATCCATGTTTGTAAATATGTAAATAGTAAATAGTAAATAGTTTGTAAATAGTAAAACTATCCATGTTTGTTACAAATGGCAAGTTTTCATTCTTTTTAAACGTTGAGTAATATTCCATTGTATGTACATATCACATCTTCTTTATCCATTCTTCAGGCAATGAACGTTTGGGCTCTTTCCATAATTTGGCTATTGTTGATAACACTGCTATAAACATTGGGGTGCATGTGCCCCTTCAAATCAGCATTTTTATATGCTTTGGATAAATACCTAGTAGCACAATTGCTGAGTCATAGGAAAGTTCTATTTTTAACTTTTGGAGCAACCTCCATATTGTTTTCCAGAGTGGCTGCACTCGTTTGCATTCCCACCAACAGTGCCAAAGGGTTCCCCTTCTCAGCATCCTTACCAACATCTGTTGTTTCCTGAGTTTTTAATTTTAGCCATTCTGACTGTTGTTAGGTGGTATCGCTTACCCTGAGCTAGTATATAAGCTACTTGAAGGCAGAGGCCATTTTTTAGAGTTCTGTGTTCTCCATAGCACCTGGCACAGGGATGAACTTACCCAGTAATATCAGATTATTGGCTTCCTCAGGAACCTAGGGAAAACAAGGAACTAACAAAAATTGTCCACTTGGACAAATCTCCATATGACTTTTCTATCCTCTAATTCTATATCATAATTTTACTACTTATTGTATCTACTTATACACCAACTTGTCCCAATGAGATTTGAGGGTGTGTGATCATTCATTTCCCAATAATAATGCTAAGGCCCTAGAAGTTTCTGGAAAGAACTCATAGATTAATCTTTTACTACACGAGAAAAGAAAATTCAGTATAGAATGAAATAAGAGTCCATGTGTGAGGTGCCTGGATGGCTCAGTCAGTTGAGCTTCCAACTCTTAATTTCAGCTTAGGTCATGATCCCAGTGTCATGGGATCAAGCCCCACTTTGGGCTCTGCACTGAGATAGAGTCTGGTTAAGATTCTATCTCTCTTGGGGCACCTAGGTGGCTCAGTTGGTTAAGCGTCTGACTTCAGTTCAGGTCATGATCTCCCAGTTTGTGAGCTCAAGCCCCACATCAGGCTCTGTGCTGTCAGAACCTGGATCTTGCTTTGCATTCTGTGTCTCCCTCTCTCTCTCTCTCTCTGTGTGTCCCTCCCCTGCTTGCATTCTCTCTCTCTCTCTCTCTCTGTCTCAAAAATAAATACATTAAAAAAAATTTTTTTACATTAAAAAATTCATTTAAAAAAAAAGGTTATCTGTCTTGGGGCACCTGGGTAGCTCAGTCAGTTAAACATCTGGCTCCTGGTTTCAGCTCAGGTCATAATCTCACAATTTGTGGGTTCAAGCCCCATGTCTCACCTGCACTGACAATGCGGAGATTCGATCTCTCTCTCTCTCTCCTTATGCCCTTCCCCTGCTCATTCTCTCTCTCAAAATAAATAAACTTAAAAAAAAATTGGGGGCACCTGGGTGGCTCAGTCAATTGAATGTCCCTCCAACTTCAGCTCAGCTCATGATCTCACAGTTTATGAGTTCGAGCTCCGTATCAGCTGGCTGCTATCAGCCTGTCAGCCCAGAGCCTGCTTTGGATTCTGTCCTCTCTGCCCCTCCCCATTTGCACTCTCTCAAAAAAATAAATATTTTTTTTAAAAGGATTCTCTCTCTCTCTGACAAAAAAAAAAAAAAAAAAGAGTCCATGTGTGACCCTGAGTCAAACTAATAATACATTTAGGCATTCTAGTTCTTTACGGTTCTGCTAACACTTAGCCTTTCTATGTGTAGCAATTGTCTGTTTCCTAAAGGCCAAAAAAAAAAAAAAAAAAAAAAAAAAAGACCCAAAAGTGATGTGTTCATAAAACTCTAGAGCTCTCTTCTCTCTGTGTTCAGGAAGCCACTACATACAGAAAGATGATGTTCACTTGGTCCACCTCGGAGCTCCTAGACTCATGAAATTCTAGAGTTGGAAAAAGCTCTAGCATTTTACCAGCTTTTAAAACCGAGGCAACATAGTGTAGCAGTTAGGAGCATGGGTTTAGAAGTCATTCAGGACTGGATTTGAGCCCAACACTACTACTTATTAGCTGATGGTTGTGGGCAATCAATTAAAAAGTTTTTAACTAGGGAATTCTCTTCTAGAAAATGAGAAGTGAATAAAATAGTACATATAAATTACTTAATCAGGCGCCTGGGTGATGGGAAGTATTCAGTAAATGTTGGTTGATTTTAATTATATAACCTACTTTCCTTAATTTACAAATGAGGAATGAACGGCCAGAGAGGTAAAGTGAGCTAGCTAAGGTTGTACCTCTGCATACTAACAAAGGTAGGCTTGGCTTGAAACAATTGAATAATGATTAAGTGAAATCTTTCCTTTAAAAAACAAAGCTCCTTTCTGGTCCATGTTTTAGGCAAATGAATGGGTGCTACAAACAAGAAAAGTAAATTACGTGTATTGAGTGTTTTCTCTCTCTCAGACACTGACCAGATAGATACAAAGTGGCAAAAATATAAATGAGGGGTGCCTGGATGGCTCAGTCAGTAAAATGTCCAATTTTGGCTCAGGTCATGATCTCAGGGCTTGTTGAGTTCAAGCCCTTTGTCCGGCTTGCTGCTGTCAACTCAGAGCCTGGAGCCTGCTTCAGATTCTGTGACTCCCTCGCTCCCTACTACTCCCCCACTCACACTCTGTCTCTCTGTTTTCAAAATAAATAAACATTTAAAAAATTTATGTATATATATATATATGTGTGTGTGTGTGTGTGCATCTAGATAGATAGATAGATAGATAGATAGATAGATATGTAAATGAAACACAGTCCTGGCTTGGAAGCACTTAAAATTGATTTGAGGGGGTGCCTGGGTGGCTCAGTAGGTTAAGCATCCAACTTCAGCTCAGGTCATGATCTCACAGTTCTTGAGTTTGAACCCCGCGTCAGGCTCTGTGCTTGAAAGGGCGGGCCTATGCCGGCCGACTCCATCTTGTTCTGTGTCCTCCACCTTGAGTGACTATGTCCCCAACATGGCCCCTTTTCCGGGAAAATCGCAGAAACCTCAGACCACGCCTCCTCCCCTTGAGTAACCTCCTGCTCACCGGTTCAAACTTCCTGATCAAAACATGCCCAGCGACCTGCGTAACAGGACTCCGACCCTTCCCCAGCCAATCAGCTGAGGCCACAGCCATTACCTCACCAACTGCCCCTAGACCCCTACAAAACCTTTGTGCTTTTGAAACTTGCTCTCTCTCCCCAGTATCTCACCGCTGCGTCGGTGCAGGTAGGGGATTGAGCTCGAGCTAGCTCAAATAAAGGCTCTTTTGCTTTTGCATCGGACTCGGCTCCCTAGTGGTCTTTGGGGATCACGAATTCTGGGCATAACATGCTGACAGCTCTGAGCCTGGACCCTGCTTCAGATTCAATGTGTCCTTCTCTCTCTGCCCCTTCCCTGCTCATGCTCTGTTTCTCTCTCTCTCTCAAAAATAAAATAAAAACACTAAAAAAAATTAAATTGATTGGAAGAGAAGAGAGATACTCCAACTTATAAATAAAATGTTTTCTAACTCAATGCCAGATATGTGGAACAGGTTTGCCAAGAATGAAGACATGAGACATGTCACTTCCATGTCTGAGCAATCAGAGAAAGCTTCTTGATAAGAACAGGTCTTTAGATGGGGTTTCTGAGTGAGCAGTGGAGGGAAGAAGAAGAGAGAAAGCACGAGCAGCATTGCAGTTAGTTACCAGGGAGGGAGTCCCAGAGTCTTCATTTTCCATCTAATTCAGAAATTCGCAGGGCTGTAGTCTTGTATCAGTGAAATCTCACTTTTACAACATAGTTTGAGAAATAAAATTTTATTTCTTTCAGAAACTATACTTTAAATCCTTTTGCATTACTTCTGGTACATTAGACACTCTCTTAACTGAATGCAAAATGTAAATAATCCGGGAACAAAAGGCATGTATATATTTAACACTCTAGTGACACCAGGGAAATATTCCTCATTGTCGTTGGATAAACATTTCCCTTTTAACCAATGATTTGCTTAATAAGCCTCCTTCTTTTAAATAAATCATTATAAAAACATATTTCCATCCATCTTCTTTAATCGGTTCCTGGATCTATGTATTCTTTCTTTGGGGGACAAGCCCCACATAGACGGCTCTAATAATTGTGTGTGTGCTCCACCCTGGAGGATGGCACCATGGCCCCAGAGTGTTGCCTCTGACCTGTGCATCAGCTGCACCTTCAGCAGGTTGTTCCCACATTCTACTAAGCCACTGCTTCTGGGTGATGTGATATGTTCAACACCACAAATTTGTGGTCAAGAAAGGGCTGCTGATGCAACTCTGGTGAGTACCACTGGGCTTTGGGCTACCTAACTCATGTAGGTTGCTTGTGCCCTCTGGTCTTCCTTGTTGTAGGTCATAGACATACTGCTTCCAACTTACAGTGGAATGCTGCTGGGTACGCCTGATTTTATGACTTGGTAGCTTAATAAGGCCTTACAGATGATGGGAAGTTCTGAACTTACAGTTACTTAGCGGTCCCGTGACCAAGTTTTCTGTGTTTAGAAGGCACTACTGGGATGTCAAGAGCTGTTTTGCCAAAGGTGCTGTGGCTTTGCCCCAGAAACAGGGGTCTGCATTTTTATTCTTCCTCTAAAAGAGTTTGTCAGATCAAATAGTCCAAGAAACAGGGCTGCCTGTGCTGCAACCTGAACGTGTTGCAATGTCTTTCTTGTTTTGGACTCCATTCAAAGATGGCAGCCCTTCATGTCACCAAGTATATGGGCCTAAGCACCATTCCTGAATGTGTAACATGGAACCTTCAAAATCTCATTGCTATCAATGAGTTAAGTTCTGTGAAAGCTGCTCTCACTATCAGGTCTGATCTGCAAATACTGAAATACTTAATGGTGCTGGTGTACCTTTTACAAGTGCCTTCCTGATAGCCTTGGAAAACAATGCGTGTCCTCTGCCCCTTCCCATAGAACATAATCCTCTGGTGGATCCTCTGGCCTCACATAACATCTCCACTCCAGCAAGTCCACTTCCCTGAGACTTTTGTTTCCTTCTTCTGCTTTTTGCAAAATCAATTCTGGCATTTGTACTTTACTCGGCACGAGCCATCCTTTTCTCTTGCTTCTGGGAGACATCCTAGCAGTGAGTCTCTGCCCTGGAGTCTTTACCAAGGTGGCATATCATCTGTCACAAGAAAGTGCCTCCAAGAGGCGCCTGGGTGGCTCAGTCAGCTAAGTGTCTGACTCTAGATTTCAGCTCAAGTCATGATCTCATGGTTTGTGAGATCGAACCCCACATCTGGCTCTGTGCTGGCAGCACAGAGACTGCTTGGGATTCTCTCTCTCCCCCTCTCTCTTGGCCCTTCCTCTGATCATGTGTCTTCTCTCTCTCTCAAACCAATAAACATTTTTAAAAAGTGCCTCCAAGCCAATAAACTCTTCTTACCCAATGTTATGTTTTGGTCCCTCAAGAACCCTCAAAATGCAGTACCATGGATACTCCCCTAGCTCCTGTCAACACATGCTGACTAGATCTTGTAACCCCTTTAGAGTATAATACCACTCCTTTCTTATCAGACCCAGGACATCCCCAATTGGGACATGCTGTGATTTAACCCTAGTTATAGGCCAAACATCCAAGAAAAGAGGTGGGGCTATATCTTGGTGATGCTGGGGAGAAGCCTATTACCTGACAGAAGAATGACCAGCAATGGCTTCTCACATGAAAGGAGTGTGTATTAGCTCTTCACGGAGAAAGGAATGACCTCTGAAAGTGCTAAGAATTCAGAGGAGTTTGGAGAGCCAACATCTGGGATACACGTAACAGATTACCCCCCCCCCCCACCATGCCATATGTTAGGATAAGGACAGTTTTCTCAACCAGGATCCTGACTTTGGCATAACAGACCTGCTTCAGCTGCATAACCAGTTATGTGTGAAGCTCTGGACTCTATTTAACCCTGAGTTTGGTATGTGTCTCCTCTCCCCACGCTGAAGAGTATGGCATCTTTTTAAGCTACCAAAAAGGACTTATCTCCTTAGTTATCAATTTTTAACTGCCTTCAGCTTCTCATTATCCCTCTAACAAGCATCAGTGCTACTTAATAACAAGCCAATTCCATTTTCCACTTTCCTGAATTGTTTTCTCTTGTACTTTTCAAATTCCTAAACCATTGCACTAGAACATTCTTTCAATTCACCAGAGAAAGATTTTGCAGTTGGGCCAGCATCTTATACCAGACACTTAATCTGTGCCCCCCCACATACCACCTAGGATAGGATTCTTATTGCCAATCAGGCAATGAATGATCCAAGCCCCAAACCTCATCTTACCACCTGTTTCCTTCTAGCACTCCTGGAACCCCTGTGTCAGTGGGGTCCTCTGGGAAGCAGGTGCTGAGACAACAGTTAAGAATGCAGACTGAGGAGTAATACCCATGAAAAGAAAAGGGAAAAAGTAGGATTGGGCAAGGGGAGATAGGAGACCATAATGCATTTTGGACAAACTCTTTGTTTGTCCAATAAGAACCTTTGAAGCAAGATTGTCCATTAGGAGAGTCCCTGCTCACAGGCTGAGGTGGACCTGAAGAGGTAAACAGCAGGAGAATACCAGTGAGCCACACTTCTTACTACTGAGCAACAAGTCCTGTTTTGAAGGGGGATCTGAGAAATGCATCTCTCTGTCTGCCACTATGCTAGCTAAAATAATAAGGTTCTGTCCTACATGTGGGCCTAAATATATATTGACCTAATTAAGGCCAGACTGCCCCTAGTGGAAATTTGGATGAATTCTACACGGTTTAATGGGTCCCTCAATCTTCTCTCATCTCCAAAAGCTGCTAAGTTCCTCTGAGTCTTTTCCTAGTGTGTACCCAAATATCATCCTGACACCTCCATGTCAAAGGAGATTAGGAATAACCCTAAGAGAGAGAGGCAAGTTTAAACAATACCCTCACCTCTGCAGTTATGTCCTATTTTCTAGATACCTTGCTCTAAAGAGGAAATCAGATGGCTTATAGTTGGATCAACCAAAAAAGTAAGTCATGACTGCAAGTATTCCAAACAGACTCTGAGTAGCAAACAGCTCCCAAGTTAACATTTTGCAGGTAAAACTGCATTGGTCATAGTAAAAAGTGCTGAGGATAAAATAGCAGCCTAAGCTCTGGCTTTATGATGTTTGCAGTATTTCTGAGCATGTGTAGGAAATTCTACAACACTGAGACCAGAGTGAGGAAAACATTCACACTACAAATCCCTGCCTGAGTGCTATTAGTCAATGGAGCAGCTATTCAGGAGCCAAAAACAATATCAATTCAGGAGCTGCCCCATTTCTTGACATTGTGGGGAAGCTCTGAGCATTCTCAAAAAGAGTGAATTGCTAGCCCACTAGAACTCAAGTCTCTTCTTCTTCCCCGCCCTCCCAAAAATATCATGGATGTACGAATGTGTCCAACCTGAATACAAATAATACTTACCTGTAATTAAGCAAAATTTTAATGTTATCAAAGAATGATATGGTTCAGAAACTTGGAACGGTTCTTCCAAGAAAGTGAAGAAAGGTGTCATCCCTGGAGAAGAGGGAGGTAAAAGAACTGGAGAAAAAAAAAAAAAAAAAGAAACAACAGGTGTTCAGATGCTCTGTGGCCTCATAAAGGAACAAGCTGAGAAGAGATGGGGAGAATCAGGAATGGCTAAGTGAAGTGCCACCTGAGCTCAGGAAGGACCACTTGAGACCAGAGGACACTGACCATGGACATTCACTAACTTTCTTCACCTCAGAACTGTACAGAATCACTGTGGAATCACTTGGGCTGATGGCTCAAGGGACCAGGAGAAAATCAGGTTTTTCCTAGAAGTGAAGTGAAATGAATAGCCATTTCCCATATTCCCAAGACTGTGAAAAGTGAGCTCACAAGGATAGAAATAAGGCCAACTATCAAGAAAGACCAGTGACCTCAAGGTCAGAGGAGAAGCAGCAGCTCAGGAATAGCCACATAATCCATGGGTCCCAATTAGAATTAAAATTAGAATGTGGGTCCCCTTGCTCAAAAATTATTGAGGATTTCAAATGCAACCACTGAATATTAAGCCAAGTTCAGGGCACCTCTGAGCAAGGGGCTCCTACAACTGCACAGGTTGCAAATCCATAAATCCACCCCTGAAGCACTTGACTGTTATTAGTTATTTATTGCTGGGGAAGGAGAATTTGGCCCTACCTTTAAAGAAAGGAGCCTTGGGGCGCCTGGGTGGCGCAGTCGGTTAAGCGTCCGACTTCAGCCAGGTCACGATCTCGCGGTCCGGGAGTTCGAGCCCCGCGTCAGGCTCTGGGCTGATGGCTCAGAGCCTGGAGCCTGTTTCCGATTCTGTGTCTCCCTCTCTCTCTGCCCCTCCCCCGTTCATGCTCTGTCTCTCTCTGTCCCAAAAATAAATAAACGTTGAAAAAAAAATTTTTTTTTTTTTAATAAAGAAAGGAGCCTCAAAAAAAACTATGGACATATTTAAAACTTCCACAGTGGCCTTCAGGTCAGAAATTATTTACATTCCTCCCATATGCAAAATGGACTCACCTCCCAAGATCCCTCAAAAGCCTCATCCTTTTATGTCATCAACTCAAAATCCAGGATATTGGCATCTAATCAAGCCCAAACAAGTATGACCAAAAATCTGTTTATCTATCTCTACATAACAAATTTCCCCCAAATGAATTGAAGCAACAAACATTTCCTATTGTAGTGATTGCCATTTGTATGGTCAGGCATTCAGGGGTGGCTTAACTGGGTGGTGTGGCTCAGGAACTCTCATGAGATTGCAGCCAAGATGTCAGTGAGGGCTGCAACCATCTGAAGGCCTGACTGTGGCTGGTCGGTCCACTTCAAGATGACTCACATGACTATTGGCAGGAGGCCTCAGTTTTTAGCCATGATTCCTTCCATAGCGCTGCTTGAGTAGGCAAACAGGCTTTCCTCAAAGTAGATGATCCAAAAAGAAAACAAAGGGGAGTCACAATTCCTTTTGTGTCCCAATTTTATACATCATACATCATCATTTCTGTCATCTTCTATTTGTAAGAAGCAAGCCACTAACTCCTGTTATCATTCAAAGGAAGGATAATTAAGTTCACATATGGAGAGAGTAATTGGCTGGCTCAGTTGGAGGAGCATGCAACTCTTCACCTTGAGGTTGTAAGTTCTAGCCCCACATTGAGTGTAGAGATTACCTAAATAAACTTTTTTAAGAAGTTCATACATGGAAATATGGAAATGAGGGAGTTAGGGATTTTAGGACCTATTCTAAAACCCCAAACTGACTAATTAAATTCTTATACAGAGTGTTCTTTCACTCAGAAATACTCTTGTATAAGAATATTGTTCACAGTTGCAGAAAAAAGCAATAGTAGAGGGGTGCCTGGGTGGCTCAGTCAGTTAAGCGTCCAATTTCAGTTCAGGTCATGATCTCACGGTTCATGCTGACAAGTCATGCTGACAGCTCAGAGAACTGGAACGTGCTTCAGATTTTGTGTCTCCCTCTCTCTCTCTCTGCCCCTCCCCTGCTTGTGCGCTCACTTGCTGTCTCTCTCTCTCTCTCTCTCTCTGTCTCAAAAATAAATAAACATCAAAAAAAATCAAGAGTAGAAATCGGTGAACCCAAGAAGGATCCTAAAGCCCTCAAATATGACAAGGAAGAGCTCCCTGACATTCTGTAAGTTTAAAAAACCATATCCCCCTTCACTATTAACCTATTCTGTCTGCTTAAACTAGGTTGAGTCTGTCTTGGGTTGGGGTAAGTGCCTGTGACCCTGAAACACAGGGAAGGTGGTTATGTGGGTACAATATCTGCAATCTGACTTCACAAACACCTTCAGACCTAGCAGAATAGGCCAATGAGAAGAGTAAGAAAATGGAGTGACTGCTGCTGAGGACCACACAAAGCCAGCCTTCTGCAGGGGCGCCTGGGTGGCGCAGTCAGTTAAGCGTCCGACTTCAGCCAGGTCACGATCTCGCGGTCCGTGGGTTCGAGCCCCGCGTCGGGCTCTGGGCTGATGGCTCAGAGCCTGGAGCCTGTTTCCGATTCTGTGTCTCCCTCTCTCTCTGCCCCTCCCCCATTCATGCTCTGTCTCCCTCTGTCCCAAAAATAAATAAAAAACGTTGAAAAAAAAAATTAAAAAAAAAAAAAAGCCAGCCTTCTGCAAAGAAAAGCATACCTGTGGTAAGGGGAGTTTTCTTTGTCATCCTTCCTACTCCTCTTTCTATACTTTCTCTCTTCCACCGTTTGGAAGGCCTGGATTTTCCCCCAAAATATTATCCTCTGACGTGAGGAAGCACAAGCTTAAAGCAATCCAAAAATAACCTCAAGACCTCAGGCACCTATATACCCAGGTATGCAGTCACTAATAACCAGTAACATAAACACAAATAGGAGACAGAACCTCCAAGAGATCACCAGGTATTGGTGAGAGACAGATGAGGAGCAGCATAGTGAATCAAGAGATATGTTGGGAAACCTACAAGCCAAGGGAAGAAAACATTAAGGAAGTACTTAGATAATGTTTTAAAAAATGATGAGCTACAGGAGACAGAGTTAAGATGGTGGTGCAGCATGGAGACCCTGAGCTTGTCTTGTCCCTGAAACACAGCTAGATCAGCACCAAACTATTTTGAACACCTAGGAAATTGATCTGAGGATTAATGCAACAATCTGCATAACTTGAGCCACAGAACTCAGCAGGTACACAGTGCAGAGAGGTGAACTGGGGGAGAGAAACACCGCAGAGGGTAGGGAGCTATTTTTGTGGAGAGAGGAGAAAGAAAAGAAGAGGGGGAGGGGGAGGCAAATCGGGATTGTGCAAGAAAAGCACTCCCCCAAAAGTAGCTGGAGAGAAAGAAAGAGTAAAAACCCTCACAAAAGATTGAGCAAGAAATCTGTTCCCCAAAACCACTGACAGAGAGAAAAGAGAAAGTTTCAATACCACCAGGAGTCTACAAACAGTGGAGTGTAGAGTCTGAAGTTCCAGAGCACAGTGCCTGGCAGTGCTCTGGTGAGGAAGCAGGTAGAATCCCCAAAAGCAGGCAGCAGGGTCTGAGGGGCCCATGTACCACATGGGGAAAAGTGGTTCCACTGCTTGGAGTGCATTTGGTAGAGGCAATATGGCCTTCCCACAGACAAAGGTCCCAGAAGACCCTGGAGAGCAGCCATGTCTGCTTGTATTGGGACAAAGGTGCCAGAGTGAGGTGAAATCTGGCACCAGCTCTGTGTTATGATTTTCCATAATCTCTGAACCTCTGCCACTATATGATTACATGAACATTTTCTGGAGCAAGCCTGCAACCAGCCATTGCTCAGTGAGACCCTCCCCAGAGTCAGTGCAGGTCCAAGCTACAGGGGTCTCTGAAGTGTAGAGAACACAACCCCATTTGAGATAAAACTTTGGAGCGAGGTGCCACCTGGCAGGCAGACAGCTTAGACATGGACAAACTAGAAGCAGGGAGTGAATGGAGACTTGAGACAAAGGTAGGGTGCTTGATCCCAGGTCGATGAGAGCCGGAAGTTCCTGTGCCAGAGACTAGGGAGCTGAGTGAAGCCATTTCCACCTCTCCTGTGTGCACACCACACTGATCCACCCCACGAAGCTAACCAGCACCACCTAGTGGAGAACAGAGCCATTACACCAAGCCCCAATGAGCTGAACTCTCCAAGCACATCACCTAGAAGACGAGCACAAATCACACCACCTGCTCACTGTATGGACTACAGAGGACTTCATAGTTTCAGCTCGAGGGGAATCTGGATATAACTTTGTTTGGGTTTCATTATGTTTTCTGGTTCACTTATTTGTTCATTGTTCTGTTTTTGCTTAAATTGTTTTTTTTTCTTTTTTTTTTTTCTTTCTTCCATTTCTTCCTCATTCTTGGATACAGAAAGAAAATTGTATTTTTCTTTTTTTACTTTATTTTTTGTTTTTTTAATTTTAACTCTATTTTATTATCTTTATTTCATTTATTCTATTTATTATATATTTTTTTAATTTTAAAATTTTTCCTTACCATTTGTTTTCTTTTATTTCCCTGTTTCCTCTATTCTATCAACCTTCTTTTAACAAGCAGACCAAAACAACCTAGGATCTAGTTTCCTTTGTTTGACTTTTTTTTTTTGTTTTTAGTTTTTGTATTTTTTATTTTTTCTTCCCCCAAAATGACATAATGAAGGAATTCACCCCTAAAAAAATAACAGGAAGAAATGATAGCCAGAGGCTTAATCAACACAGACATAAGCAAGATGTCAAAACTAGAATTTAGAATCACGATAATAAGAATACCAGCTGGGGTTGAAAAAAGGCAAGGGATCTCTTTCTGTGGAAATAAAAGAAATAAAATCTAGGTAAAACAAAATTTAAAATGCTATAACCAAGATGCAATCTTGAATGAATTCAATGACAGCAAGGATTAATGAAGTAGTGTAGGGAATTAGTGACTTAGAAGATAAAATTATGTAGAATAATGAGGCAGGAAAAAAAAGGAAAACTAAGGCAAAAGACCAAGATATAAGAATTAGATAACTCAGTGACTTATTAAAAAGGAATAACATCCGAATCAGAGGAGTCCCAGAAGATGAAGAGAGAGAGAAAGGGGCAGACAGTTGATGTGAGCCAATCATAGTAAAAAAAACTTTCCGAACCTGGGGAAGGACACAGACATCAAAATCCAAGATTTAAGAGCACCCCCACTATTTTCAACAAAACCAACCATCAACAAGGCATATAATCAAATTAATAAAATACACAGACAAGGAAAGAATGATGAAAGCAACAAGGGAAAAAAGTCCTTAATCAATAAGGAAGACAGATCAAGTTCACAGCAGAACCAGTCACAGAAACGCAGCAGGCCAGAAAGGAGTGGCAGGATATATTCAAGGTGCTGAATCAGAAAAATATGCAGCCAAGAATTCTTTATCCAGCAAGGCTGTCATTCAAAATAGAATGAGAGAGGAAGAGTTTCCTAGACAAACAAAAAATAAAGGAGTTTGTGACCACTAAACTAGCCCTGCAAAAAATTTTAAGGGGGACCCTTTGGGTTGAGAAAAGAAAAAACAAAACAAAACAAAGCAAAAAAGACCAAAAGCAACAAAGACTAGAAAGGACCAGAGAACACCACCAGAAACACCAGCTCAACAGGCAACACAATGGTGTTACATTCATATCTTTCAGTACTCACTCTAAATATCAATGCACTAAACGCTCCAAACAAAAGACATAGGTTATAAGAATGGTTATAAGAAAACAAGACCCATCTATATGCTGCTTATAAGAGACTCATTTTGGACCTAAAGACACCTGCAGATTGAAAGTAAGGGGATGGAGAACCATCTATCATGCTAATGGTCATCAAAAGAAAGCTGGAGTAGCCATACTTGTAAAAGTCAAACTAGATTTTAAAATAAGGACTATAACAAGAGATGATGAAGAAGGATATTACAACATAATTAAGGGGTCTATCCACCAAGAAGATCTCACAATTATAAACATTTATGTCCCCAATACAAGAACACCCAAATATATAAATCAAGTATCACAAACATAAAGAAACTCATTGATAATAATACCATAATAGTAAGGAACTTCAACACCCCACTTACAACAATGGACAGATCATGTAAGCAGAAAATCAACAAGGAAACAATGGCTTTGAATGACACACTGGACTGGACAGACTTAACAGATATATTCAGAATATTTCATCCTAAAGCAACAGAATACACATTCATCTCAAATGCACAGGGAAGATTTTCCAGAATAGATCACACACTGGGTCACAAATCAACCCTCAACAACTACAAAAATTGAGATCATACCTTGCATATTTTCAGACCACAATGCTATGAAACTCAAAATCAACCACTTTAAAAATTTGGAAAGACCATGAATACTTGGAAATTAAAGAACATCCTACTAAAGAATGAATGGGTTAACCAAGAAATTAAAGAGGAAATTTAAAAGTACATGGAAGCCAATGAAAATAAAAACACAATAGCTCAAAAGCTCTAGGGTGCAGCAAAGGCGGTCATAAGAGGTAAGTACACAGCAATCCAGGCCTTCCTAAAGAAGAAAGAAAGGCCTCAAATACACAACCTAACCTTACACCTAAAAGAACTGGAAAAAGAATAGCAAAAACAGCTCAAAAACAGCAGAAGAAGGGAAATAATAAAGATTAGAGTAGAAATCAATGATATAGAAATTAAAAAAAAACAACAACAGTAAATCAGATCAATGATACCAGGAGCTGGTTTCTTAAAAGAATTAACAAAATTGATAAACCCCTAGCCAGTTGGATCACAAAGAAAAAGCAAAGGACCCAAGTAAATACAATCACAAATGAAAGAGGAGAGATCACAACCAACACCACAGAAATACAAACAATAAGAAGAAGAAATACAAATAATAATAATAATGAGCAATTATATGCCAACAAATTGGGCAATCTGGAAGAAATGGACAAATTCCTAGAAACATATCAACTACCAAAACTGAAACAGAAAGATATAGAAAATTTGAACAGATCCATAACCAGTAAAGAAATTGAAGCAGTAATCCAAAATCTCCCAACAAACAAGAGTCCAGGGCTGGATGGCTTTCCAGGGGAATGCTACCAAGTTTTAATTCTATCATTTAAAGAAGAGTTAACACCTATTCTTTTGAAGCTGTTCCAAAAAGTAGAAATGGAAGGAAAACTTCCAAACTCATTCTACGAGGCCAGATTACCTTGATTCCAAAACCAAAGACCCCACTAAAAAGGAGAACTACAGACCAATTTCCCTGATGAACATGGATGCAAAAATTCTCAACAAGATAGTAGTCAACCAGATGCAACAATACATTAAAGAATTGTTCACCACAACCAAGTGGGATTTATACCTGGGATGCAGGGCTGGTTCAATATCCACAAAACACTCAATGTGATACATCACATCAATAAAAGAAAGGACAAGAACCACATGATTCTCCCAATAAATACAGAGACATTTGACAAAACACAGCATCCTTTCTTGATAAAAACCTTCAAGAAAGTAGGGGTAGAATGATCATACTTCAAGATGTTAAAAGCCATATATGAAAGACCCAACGCTAATATCATCCTCAATGGGGAAAAACTGAGAGCTTTCCCACTAAGGTGAGGAACACAACAAGGATGTCCATTCTCACCATTGTTATTCAACATAGTGTTGGAAGGCCTAGCCTCAGCAATCAGACAACACAAAGAAATAAAAGGCATCCAAATAGGCAAGAAGGAAGTCAAACTTTCACTGATATTGTATGTGGAAAACCCAAAAGACTCCACCACAAAACTGCTTGAGTTGAACATGAATTTAGCAAAGTCACAGGATATAAAATCAATGTAGAGAAATCAGTTCCATTTCTATACACCATAATGAAGCAACAGAAAGAGAACTCAAGGAATCGATCCCATTTACAACTGCACCAAAACCCATAAAATACCTAGTAATAAGCCTAACCAAAGAGGTGAAAAATCTATACACTGAAAACTATAGAAAGCTTACAAAAGAAATTGAAGAAGACACAAAAAAATGGAAAAACATTCCATGCTTACGGATTAGAAGAACAAATATGGTTAAAATGTTAATACTACCTAAATCAATCTACATACTGAATGCAATGCCTGTGAAAATAACACCAGCGTTCTTCACAGAGCTAGAACAAATGATCCTAAAATTTGTATGGAACCAGAAAAGATGCCAAATAGCCAAAGCAGTCCTGAAAAAGCAAATCAAAATTGGAGGCATCACAATTCCAGACTTTGAGATGTATTACAAAGCTGTAATCATCAAGACAGTATGATATTGGCACAAAAACAGACACATAGATCAATAGAACAGAATAAAGAATCCAGAAATGGGCCCACAAACGTTTGCCCAAGTAATCTTTGACAAAACAGGAAAGAATATCCAATGGAAAAAAGACAGTCTCTTTAGCAAATAGTGCTGGAAAAACTGGACAGTGACATGCAGAAGAATGAACCTGGACCACTTTATTACACCATACACAAAAATAAACTCAAAATGGATGAAAGATGTAAATGTAAGACAGGAAGCCATCAAAATCCTCGAGGAGAAAACAGGCAACAACCTCTTTGACCTCGGCCACAGCAACTTCTTATTTGACATGTCTCCAGAAGTAAGGGAAACAAAAGCAAAAATGAACTATTGGGGCCTCATCAAAATAAAAATCTTCTGCACAGCAAAGGAGACAATCAGCAAAACTAAAAGGCAACCAACAGAATGGGAGAAGATATTTGCAAATGACATATCAGATAAAGAGTTAGTATCCAAAATCAATAAAGAACTTATCAAACTCAACACCCAAAATCAAATAATCCAGTGAAGAAATAAGCAAAAGACAAGAACAGACACTTCTCCAAAGAAGACATCCAGATGGCTAACAGACACATGGAAAAATGCTCACTTATCATCAGGGAAATACAAATTAAACCACAATGAGATACCACCTCACACCTGTCAGAATGGCTAAAATCAACAGCTCAGGCAATGACAGATGTTGGCGAGGATGTAGAGAAAGAGGACCTCTTTTGCACTGCTGGTGGGAATGCAAACGGATGCAGCCACTCTGGAAAAAAATGTGGAGGTTCCTCAAAAATATAAGAATATAGAACTACCCTATGACCCAGCAATGGCACTACTAGGTATTTATCCAAAGCCCCAAGAGTGCCGATTTGAAGGGGCACATGAACCCCAGTGTTTATAGCAGTGCTTTTGACAATAGCCAAAATATGGAAAGAGCCCAAATGTCCATTGACTGTTAATAAATAAAGAATATGTGGTATATGTATATGTGTGTATATATATATATATGTATATATATACACGTATATGTATATATGTATATATGTGTATATATACGTATACATATATATATATACATATATATATATACACACACACACACACATATATATATATATATATGCAATGGAATATTATTTGCCAATCAAAAAGAATGAAATCTTGCCATTTGCAACAACATGGATAGAACTAGAGTGTATTATGCTAAGTGAAAGAAGTCAATCAGAGAAAGACAAATATCATGAGATTTCACTCATATGTGGAATTTAAGATACAAAACAGATAAACATAACGGAAGGGAAGCAAAACTAATATAAAAACAGAGAGGGAGACAAACCATAAGAGGCTCTTAAATACAGAGAACAAACTAAGGGTTGCTGGCAGGGTTTTTGGTGGGTGTAAGGGCTAAAGGGGTAAGGGGCATTAAGGAGGACACTTGTTGGGATGAGCACTGGGTGTTATATGTAAGTGATAAATAACTAAGTTCTATTCCTGAATTTATTATTACACTATATGTTAACTAACTTGGCTTTAAATTGAATAAGTATGTAAGTAAATAAATAAATTATAAAATATTAAAGAATGATTTTTTTTCATTTTCATACAATTTCGTGTCAATATCAAGCAACAGATTTGGAGAATATTTTGCTAACAAAAGTTATAAAAGTGGTAGAGTCTTTATACAATAGGGGAAAGGACATTGAATGTGGGACCCAAGGAATTTAACAAAAATCCCCTACCCCTGGACAAGCAGAGCAAGACTAACTCCATTTTGTGCTACACCCACCATCTCATGTATAACCCCCACATGACCTACTTATTGCTTAAGACACTCCCCCACCCCAGTCAAGCCCCTGAGCACACCCTTACTGGAAACCGGCTCATATCGGAATGCAGAACCCCTAACCGCCAAAGAATGTAAACCCCGCCTTTTGCCCACCAAACTTGCACGCCAAATCTGACCAGAGTGATAGGTTAGTTCAAACAGTTACTATAGGGTACATTGTAATTCAATTGGCCACCTGCGTGTGGACTGGCATGACTATGCAAGTTTCTGTGTGTGTTACAATCTCATTGGCCACTGGCCCCTATAAAACTGCTATGCCTTTTAACCTAGGGGTCCAAGTCCCTGCTGCACTGTGTCGGGTATGCTTGGGCCCAAGCTCGAGCTTGCAAATAAACGCTCGTGCGTTTGCATCGGTATCGGCTCCTTGGTGGTCTCTCGGGTTCAAAATCGGGGGCATTACATTGAACATCAGGAATTTTGGCTTTGCAACAAATGTCGATGTTATGCCCAGAATTCATGATCCCCAAAGACCACTAGGGAGCCGAGTCCGATGTAAAAGCAAAAGAGCCTTTATTCGAGCTAGCTCGTGGGGCGCCTGGGTGGCGCAGTCGGTTAAGCGTCCGACTTCAGCCAGGTCACGATCTCACAGTCCGTGAGTTCGAGCCCCGTGTCGGGCTCTGGGCTGATGGCTCAGAGCCTGGAGCCTGTTTTTGATGCTGTGTCTCCCTCTCTCTCTGCCCCTCCCCCGTTCATGCTGTGTCTCTCTCTGTCCCAAAAAAAATAAATAAACGTTGAAAAAAAAAATTTATTCAGGCTAGCTCGAACTCAATCCCCTACCTGCACCGACGCAGCGGTGAGATACCGGGGAGAGAGAGCGAGTTTCAAAAGGACAAAGGTTTTATTGGGGCCTAGGGGCAGTTGGTGAGGTAATGGCTGTGGCCTCAGCTGATTGGCTGGGGAAGGGTCCGAGTCCTGTTCGGCAGGTGAGCAGGAGGTTACTCAAGGGGAGGAGGCGGGGTCAAGGTGAAGGACACAGAACAAGATGGAGTTAGCCGGAGTAGGCCCGCCCTTTCAGTTGATGTTAGACAAAACATGTTGCCACTTTTAATCTCATTGTCTGAGAGAGAGTGAGAGAAAGAGAGAGAGAGACTGAGATTGTATGAAATTGTATCTCCCCTAATTTTCTCACAGGATGTTCTAAAAAGTAAATACTATGTGGTAAGAAACTGGGCTGCATATCTACAATGAATCATAAATCCAGAAATGTCTTCCTAGGCATGTTGGAAAAAAACCTGTACCTCAGGGGTTGTGATAGACTGAATATTTTTGTCCCCCCAAATTCATAAATCAAAGCCTGAATCTCAATGTGATGGTATTTGGAGGTAGGGCCTTGGGAAGACAACTGGGTCATGAGGGTGGACGCTCATGAATGGAATTAGTGCCCCCATAAGAATAGCCCAGAGAGGGGCACCTGGGTGGCTCGGTCAGTTAAGCATCTGACTCTTCATTTCTGCTCAGGCCATAATCTCATCGTTCGTGAGTTCAAGCCCCGCATTGGGCTCTGTACTGACAGCATGGGACCTGCTTGGGATTCTCTCTCTCCCTCTCTCTCTCTCTGCCCTTCCATAACATGCGTGCACACATCTCTCTCTCTCTCAAAATAAATAAATAAGCACTAAAAAATAAAAAAAGAGGAAGAGGCCAGAGAGCTAGCTAGCCCTCTCTGCCATGTGAGGGAATAATGAGAAAATTATAGTCTGCAACCCCAAAGAGAGCTCTCATCAAAACCTGACCAGGTTGGCACCCTGATCTCGGACTTCCAGTCTCCAGAATTGTGGGAAATAAATGTCTGTTGTTTTTAAAAACCAGTCTATGGTAATTCGTTAGCGGCCCAAACTGACTAAGACAAAGGTTAAGGCCACCCAAGCAATGGTGGGGGTGGAAATACCTATCAATTAACTCTTCAAGCAGTGCATTGAATGAGAGAAGGCAAGGCTTCCAAACAATACCACAGCTTCACTATTGTCAGGAGGCTTAATCTTCTTTGTCAGTTTCACCTCAAAAAACTCCTGGGGTAAAACCTAGGATTTAAAATCTTGGACTCTTGAATTTTATAGCCACACTTGGACCTAGTAACTGTGGCCAGGTAGACACAGTGCTGTGATTTAAAAGGTAGCTGATGAGGTATTGGGGTGACAGTGCGGTTTGCAGGGTCCAGAGCCGACAGCCAAGAAAGAATTTTTCAAGACGTCTTTGGTGCCAAAAGGTGATTTTATTAAAGCACGGGGACAGGACCCATGGGCAGGAAGAGCTGCCTACGACCATAAGGAGATACTGGTTATATACTATGGAGTTGGGGGAGAAAAAGCCCAGGGGAAGTTTCAAGTGAGAATGAAAATCTTACATGAAAAATGCTAAAGAAGACTCCTAGGATAGTGGAGGCCTAGCTGTCGTCAAGCTAAGGTTGTTTTTCCCTCTAGCAAAGCATTAGCATTAAGACAGTAGGGAGTTCCTGGAGAAACTTTTACTCTGCCTGCCTCAAGTATTTGCCAATGGGCTGCAGGTTATAAGGAAATTTAGTTCTATCTGCCATTTCCTTCTGCTTTTGTTTCCCACATCAGTAGCCACCCTAGATCATTTGGGGCTCAGGAAACTGTGACATGTAAAACCATGGTAGCCCCTTCACATGTAGATCAGAATCACGGGAATAGAGAAATGGGCATTTGCAAAGGAAGGAGCCATGTATCTGAGAAGAGGGAAGGAATTCTGGGCAAAAAAAGAAAACAAAAACAAAACAAAACAAAACAAAACAAAACAAAACAAAACAAAAAACAATCATCGTACCTTTCAGGAAAAAGAAAAGAAATTTCGATCAAAGTAAAAAGCTGAGGTCACTGAAGGGAACTGAGAATATAAAGCCAGTCCATCCCATGCCCTAGTTCCAAAAAACTAAGAAAGGTGCAGGGATTCTATACACACCCTCTGAGTTTGACCACAAGTAGAGCAATCCTACTGCCATCCCAGTATGGGTACTATCAAGTAAGAAGCACTTAGGGGAGGTAAGCATGACACCCAGCCATGGAACGGGAGCCACACGTGGCAGGAATGCCATGAAGGGGAGACAGGCAGGTAGGGGCACTCACAGGGATTCTCCGGATGATTTGGGAGGTATTTGGGAACAAACACAGCAGAGACCTTGCTAGTACTGCTGCATGTCAGACAAAAATGTAACATTGATTTATGTCTTAATTATACTGCCTCGGCTGTTGTTGCTTTGGAAACCACTGACTACTGAACTAATAATGCCAAAGAGCTAAACAAATTAAAAGTATCAATTTTAGAAGTGATAGGAAGCATCTATTAAAAGGAGGCATAAGGAAGCCGACATTTATAGAGCATCGACCATGTGATGCTCTGAACCAGGAAATTGACATTAGGTCTCATTTAATCTTCATAAACCGTCCATGGGAATGTAGACTATAAACTCCTTGAGGGCTGAGTTTTTGTTTGCTCATCGCTATATCCCCAGAACCGAAAACAATTCCTACAACTTAAGAAGCACTCAATAAATATTTGCAAAAACTGAATAAATATAATTGTCTGCATTTCTCAAGTGGTAAAACTGAGATTCAGATAAAGTAATTAAATTGCTGAAAGTAAGACAAGATTTTAAGCCCAATCTGTCTGACATCATCAAAGCCCACCTCCCTTGGAAGTCATTTTCTACTAAAAGCAGAACTTCCAAAAAAAATTGACTCCATTTGAAAGGGCGGGCCTACGCCGGCCGACTCCATCTTGTTCTGTGTCCTTCACCTTGACCACACCTCCTCCCCTTGAGTAACCCCCCCTCACCTGCCTAACAGGACTCGGACCCTTCCCCAGGACCCTTCCCCAGCCAATCGGCTGAGGCCATAGCCATTACCTCACCAACTGCCCCCAGGCCCCAATAAAACCTTTGTCCTTTTGAAACTCGCTCTCTTTCCCTGGTATCTCACCGCTGCGTCGGTGCAGGTAGGGGACTGAGCTCGAGCTAGCTCGAATAAAGGCTCTTTGCTTTTGCATCAGACTCGGCTCCCTAGTGGTCTTTGGGGATCACGAATTCTGGGCATAACACATTTACTATCGAAAATGCACTTTTTTTTAAAGTTTATTTATTTTGAGAGAAGGAGCAGAGGAAGGGCAGAGAGAGAGAAACCCAAACAGACTCCCTGCTGTCAGCACAGAGTGGATGTTTTGGCAGAGGGAGGGCAAGGGTGGGGGGAGGAGCTTGAACTCATGAACCATGAGATCATGACCTGAGCTGCAATCAAGAGTCAGAGGCTTAACCAACTGAGCCACCCAGGCACCCTGAAAATGCATTTTCAAAAAGAATTGTAAGAATCTAGTATGTGAGTCATCTCACTATTGATTTCATCTTTCAGAAAGTTAAGGAAACAGATACTCCATATTTTACCCAATAAGAAAGTAGCAGTCCATGAAACGGTGGTCATAGAAGAAACCATTTTATGTGCCATAACAAATGATGAGAATATTGTCTATCACTTGGCATGTAACCCAGACGCTTCCTGAATATAAGTGAAATTCCAGGGTAGGACCATTTAAAAGGAAAGATACTTTTCCAGGATTAGAGACTCCCAAAAAGAACATTTTACCCTTCCAAATTTCCATGGAGAGTTCTAAAACAGTAAAATATTTTCACACAAAACAAAAGCAAGCAAACAAATAAAAAACCCTGAGCCCTGCCCCGTCTCAAGAAACCACTAACAGTCTGCCTTCTAAGAAGGGACCAGAGCACAGAGAGAAACCCCTCAGACGCACAGGCCTGCAAGACCCAGGGGAGGCTGAGAACAGACTAGAATTCTGAGAAAAATCCTGCAGCCACCTCAGGGCGCGCACACAGCACAGTGTATCTGTAGCCAGATGCTGAAGGAATCTGAGGCCTGTGCTGGACTAAAGGCATAGTCTTGCCAAAGGCATTGATCATAAATCTGATACTTTGCATTGGCTACTAACTTGTAGGAAATTCACAGGAGGAAGGAGCTCAGGGAACTGGACCATAAACATGGAATCAATGACATCCAGACTGTGGGTAATGCTACAGGTCAAATGCCCCCAGGTTCTTCAACAGATATATTATAAGGAAAATAAAAGGATGGTGAAACACTATAAATTTTTTAAAAATTAAGCAAATAAAAATGGGCAAGATTAAAGTATCCTGTTAGAAGGGATTGCTATAAAAGCCTGGTGAATGGCACTTTGGAGGGAGGGAGAGAATGGAAATTTTAACAGGGCTTGTGGGGAGTGTCAGGCAGGGTGGTAAAGTTCTGTTTCTTAGCCTGGGTGATATTGTAAGAGTGCTTGCCTCATAATAACTCATGAAGCCATACATTTGCTTTATGTGTCTTTCATTATCTGTGTTTTCTACAATAAAAGGTTAAGAAAAAAAGCAGTGGGCTCTCAGACCTCAGAACCAAAAAGAAGTTATATAAAAGTTGAAAAGTGAGGGCTTGACAAAAGACAGATCCTAAAGAAGGACTAAAATCCCTCAGGATAGTGCAGAGTGAATCCAAAGCAAAAATGTACACAAGAAAATGTAGACTCCCTATTCATGGCAAAGGATTAATGTTAATAGGTTCTTATGATGGCAGAAATGAGAGGCCAGAACTTGCATCTCCAAAAGAAAGGATGGGATCTTCAGTACTTCTTAACCAGAACTGTACTCGTCCTTTTGGTTCCAAGTCCAAGATTGGTAAAAAAAAAAAAAAAAAAAAAAAAAAAAAAAAAAAAAAAAAAAAAAAAGAAAGAAAGAAAGAAAGAAAGAAGAGAAAAGTACTCAGAGCCCTGATTACTCCCTAAGAATTCAGATTTCCAGATTAAAATAAATTATATCCCAGGATTCAAGAATTATGTGATCAAAGGAATGCTCTCAGTCAGCTCTGAGGAATCATGGAGAGAAGTTTGGAGTAACTTGTTTAGCCTCCACATAATGTGGTTAAATTGGAAATTATGAAGGTCTTCTGACAACTACTTAAACTATGCCACCAACCTTCCTATTAATATGTATTTATATATACATAGTGACTACATATAAAGATTGCTTGTCAGAGTGCTAAAGCTTCATAGCCATTTTCCCTAAAACATGATAGCAACGTTTTTATTTTTAAAATTATTGCAGCCACAGTATTTGATTCAATACATGCTACACGGAGACATGAATAAATAGTGAATCTTCAAGTATTGAACATTTAGTGTTTCTAGCTTTTATTCTGTTTTACTTAAGTACCTTGATGATTTTCATGAAGTTTGCTAACACCAGCATTTCTTGCTGTAATTATGATACAATAACTGCTATTTGTATTCTCACAGCGTAGAGTGCTAGACTGAAGTCAGATTTGGATTTAGCCTGAACTCTGTCATTAACTAGTTCTGTGACCCTGGTCGAAGGACCCTCTAGGAAAGAATTTAGTTTTCCCATCTGTAAAACATAGATATTGGATTATATCTGAGGGTCAAATAGAGTATTTTCACTTTAATAGAGGGCTCAGAGTTTCGCAGGTTTCTCAGATTTCAAACGGAAAAGTCTCTAATGGTGTCATTTTGGACAACTTTCAGGGTTTGTGATTGAGATCTGGTACAAGAGACTGTATGTACTTTGCTTCTCTGCTTCTGAGTTTAGAGTTCCAAGCCCAGCTAAGTCAAACCCCAGGCTCCTAACAGAGGACGGTCCTAACATAGATCCACCAATGGGAATCAAGGATATGGGTGGAGGGGGCAGGGAGCCTTTAAACTGACTTATTTAAAGGCTACATGCTCATTTTTCACTCACCAAATCAGCAAAATTTAAAAGAATGACAATACGGAGGGTTGGTATAGCAGTGGATGAAGGTGCACCATAATATACTGCTCATGGAAGAACAAAGTGGTAATGTCCTGAATGTCAATTTGGTAGTAGCTACCAAAGTTTACATTCCATATCCTTTGCCTCAGCAATTTCAATTATACGAATTTATCCCAGGGGCTCCTGGGTGGCTCAGTAAGTTAAGCGTCCAACTCTGGATTTCAGCTCAAGTCATAATCTCACGGTTCGTGGGTTTGAGCCCCACGTGGGGCTCTTCACGGACAGCATAGACCCTGCTTGGGATTCTCTCCCTCCTTCTCTCTGTCCTTCCCACTCTCTGTAAATAAATAAATAAATAAATAAATAAATAAATAAATAAATAAACCCATTAAAAAGCTATATATACATGTGATAGTAGGTTTTATGGCTTTATTTGCAATAGTGAAAAACTACAAAGAACTTAAATGCTAATCAATTGAAGACTGGCTGAATAAAATTAAGTATAGCCAAACAATGAAATTCCACTCAGTCATTAAAAAGAATGAAGAGGGGTGCCTGGGCGGCTCAGTCAGTTAAGTGTCCCAACTCTTGATTTTGGCTCAGGTCATGACCTCATGGTTTGTGAGACTGAGTCCTACATCAGGGTCTGTGCTGACAGTACAGAGCCTGCTTAGAATTCTCTCTCCCTGTCTCCGCCCCTCCTTCTCTCTCTCTCTCAAAATAAATAAACTTTGAAAATAAGAATGAAGATGACCTATTTGTACTAATATCATATTCATATGAAATTGTTATTCAATGAAAAATGCAAGTTGTAAAACAAAATGTATGATCCCAGTCACAAAACTACAAATATCTGTATAGATATGTATACATATTCATGCATAAATACGCGTGTGTAATAATATATGAGGTTACACAGACATAGGAAAAAAGACTACAAGGCAAAGCCCTACAGAGGCCATAACAGTGTACCTGTTAGATTGTCTACTGCAGGGAGCACAGTTGACCAATGTATCCCAGCTGCTGTGCTCTGAAATCCATTACTGTTTAACACCAAGGCCACATCCCCCACCCCCACCCCCACCCCCACCCCCAGCCAATGACTAAATGCGGCAGAGATACTAAGGCAGGCCCATTTCTGGGAGATGCATGGTTCCTGACAGAAGACTGTCTCAAAGACTCCCCACCATCCAGGCTCCCCATCATCCAGGACTAAACTTTTTTGCAACTATATTACAACCTAAGACCTTCTTTCCTTCCTGCATTGCCACCTGATGGGCTCTCTTCATCTCTTCTGACTCCCTCCTCAATGTCCCTCATAGGTGTCTTCCCCAGCAAATCTTCCATACATCTAATTCCAGGTTGGCATCTGTTTTTTGAAGTACACAGACTAACACCAAGCAGACAGTGGTTGCCTCCGGAAAACAAAAATGTATGTAGATATTTTGCTGTAAACAATATTATTTTGCAAACTCTTTTTCTTCAAGATTCAAAAATAAAGTAGTAGCAACAATACCCGTGTGCTTAAAGCGAATCCTTTTTCTGCACGAGCACACGGGAACACATGCACAGACATGTACAAGTCCTCTGGTCCCTCCATCAGCAGAGCACATAATGACTCCTTCTAATACTTGAACAGTAATTTGTAGTTCTCTTTTCTTTTATTCTTTTAAGTTTATTTATTTATTTTGAGAGAGAGAGAGAGCATGAGAGGGGAGGGGCAGAGAGAGAGGGAGAGAGAGAATCCCAAGCAGGCTCCACACTGTCAGCACAGAGCCCAATACAGGGCTCGAACTCACACACCATGAAATCATGACCTGAGCTGAGATTGAGTTGGACGCTTAAATGACTGAGCCACCCAGGTGCCCCTGAACAGTACTTTGTAGTTTTCATTCCCATCATATCACCACATAACCTTGGAAAAAACTTCAGTTCTCTGAGCCCCAGACCTCTTGATCCAATCTAATGTTCCTGTTCCCCAGATTTCCCCCTGTACTGGAGAGCCTGGGGAACCTGGAGCTACTGTCCTGTTGAACCAGCTCATGCTCATGACCACCCAGAAAGTATATATCATCACTATCTTCATTTTACAATGAAAAACCAAAAGCCAGAGAAGTTAAGTGACTCGTCCACAATCATACAGTAGTAAGTAATAATTTGAAATGTGAACCAAGGCAGTGTGATTTCAAATGAACTTGTTGCATGAAACTACTTACTAAGAAAAGTCAACTCCAACAAAATGTAGTAAAACAGGCAAATTCCTCATCTTCCATGTATATTTCATCACTGTTCTTCCTCTTTTCCTCACTCCAGCAGAGGTATCTTTTCACCTTCTTCCATTCTTTCTTTCTCAAGTGATTTTTTGCTTTATGGAAATACTGTCTTCACATTACACTTGAGTTAAGGCATATCTGCAACTTGGATCCTGGAAAGAGGAGGCATTGACTTGGCAATGAGGGCAGACCTGAGGTTCACACAAGACTAAAGGAGAGGTCTAATGACTTAAAGGAGCACAAAAGGACTCCACAGTGGCATGTGAGCCTGGAACAATCTGAACCAAATCGTGACAGAGTGAGTCTTATAAGTTCTCCTAATACTATTTTAAATGGAAAAATAATTCAAGAATTTTAAAATATTCTGACACCTGCTAATACCTCCAGCAGTGACCTAGGAAAAAAGACATAAGAAGTTGGGAAGCAAGAGAGGGATGGAGATTTCAGACCCAGGGAGCAGATGGGGAAAGGATAAAGATCCTAACCTGAGGAAGAGGAAGGGGAAGGAGGTGAAGTTATCAGCCTCAGAAGAAAAGACAGGACCTCTTCTCCCCGCCACCCCACCCCCCGGATCTGTGGGAAGGAGAGGAACAGCCAGCTCTGAGGAGACCCATGATGGACCACACAAAGCAGTCAGGAATACCTGCAGCTCCCAACCTGGAGAACTGAAAACACATTCCCCAGCATGCTGCCAGCATGAAGAAACTGTGGAGTTACATACATGTAGGGATTCGTGTTCCTGACCTCAAAACGCTTCCATCCCCTTGATTTCCCATGGTGTTTTTATCAAGGAAGTGTAAAGCAGGGCCCTTCAGAAAAAACTCAGATGTGAAACTGATCCTAAGACCCTCTCTATTTCTTGCTCCACCACCAAAAGAGACACAGCCACCTTCCTGTTTCAGTGTTTCATGGACTTCCTGATATCTTTCCATGGACCCTCTAGTAGTCCAAGGAACCCCCCTCCCCCCGCCGCTAAACAACACCTGCCCCTTAGAGAACATGGCTCTGGCAGCCCAAGTCCTCTGAGCTCCTAGAGGGTCACGTTCAAGCACACGAGGCATAGTTTCAGCTGTGCCTTTGCTGAATGACTAACTTACCACCTCTTACCACAGCTGTGAAATGAACTCAACTGACCTTCCTTCCCTTCTGAAGAAAGAGAGTTAAAACCTAGTGACATAGTGACATATCACCTGTGTTGAACAGAATCTTCTCAGACCAGACTGTGCCTCCCCATTCCTGATCCTGCAGCACAGAGTCTAAACTGCCATAAAGTATCAGGAGGGTAGATGGTCTCTACTGCAATAACAAAAAACACAGCTCAGATGTAAAAGCTATCTATAGGTCCATGACAATAAAAAAAAAGTTCAGGTCTGAAAAATAAGCCAAACCAAAACAAAAAAGTTGGGGAGTGTAACATGAGGATCTGGAAAACTAGAGCATCATAAATGAGAAGAGGGAGCTAATTTCAATAACATAAGAGATGGAATTTTTAATAGAGGGCAGAAGATTTTTTTAGAAATTAGAGGCATTCTAAAAACAATCAAAAGCCAGCACCACCACTCACTTACATACCTATGCAGAAGGCTGTGTTAATTTTCCCCAGCCACCCTCCTTTAAAGAGGATCAGATGTCTAACGTCTTCTACCCGGGAGAAGTGGAAAAGGAGATGGTCACTGATCAGCATCTACCACCACCACACTAAGTTCCTTAAGGTATAATCCCAAGGGGTAAATATAAAAGTTTGAGGTTAGTTCACCATTCTACCCAGAGCTAGAAACCATCTGACAAAGGAAGGTGCCAATTCCAGGATGGCAAGAGGTCAAGGAGAGAGTTCTTGAAGAATTCTGGGGCCAATGGATGACCAAGCAACAACCAAGGTTATCAATAACCTTTCTAGGACAGCCCTCATTTTAAATATTTGGTAGATCCCATAGATCATAAAAGTATACTAAAAATTCCATTATGTCCACATCTAAATTATGCCCCCTTGTACCCAAAAAATAGCATGAAATTCTTCTTGTCATGCTTTTTATCCCAATTTTTATTAAAACATAGACTACTCTGGGTGCCTGGGTGCCTTAGTCGGTTGAGTGTCCAACTTCGGCTCAGGTCATGATCTCGTTGTTCGTGAATTTGAGCCCCACGTTGGCTCGCTGCTATCAGTGTCCTCTGTCTCCTTCTCTCTTCCTGCCGCTCCCCCGTTGGTGCTCTCTCTCAAAAATAAATAAACGTCTAAAAAGAAAATAGACCATTCATCTATTGCCAAAGGATCTGGGCCTTGCAGGGCCCCACATCAGCCTGAATTCTCCAGCTTCCTCTCTCCAAACCAATGGCAGAAGTTGTTAGAGGAGTGCAGAGCTCCTCGCCACTGAGATCTCTTTCCCACCCCAGAATCCTCAAGGCAACAGAAACAAGGCTGAGTCACTGCCAATCAATTACTCATTTGTTATAAGCTTTGTAAATTTATCTATACTAAGATTTCACTGCCCGATAGGTTAATGTAGTACCCCATGCAGTTTTCTCTTATCTAGATAATTGTATCCAAGAGATGGGATTTTTTTTAATTTTTTTAATGTTTATTTATTATTTTGAGAGACAAAGAGAGAGCATGAGCAGGGGAGGGGCATACAGAGAGGGAGACACAGAATCTGAAGCAGGCTCCAGGCTCTGAGCTGTGAGCACAGATCCTGATGTGGGGCTTGAACTCATAAACTGCAAGATCATGACCTGAGCTGCAGTCAGACGCTTAACCAACTAAGTCACCCAGGCGCTCTGAGACCTGTATTTTTTTTTTAATTTTTTTAATGTTTATTCATTGTTTGAGAGAGAGACAGAGAGCATGAGAGTGGGGAGGGGCAGAGAGAGACGGAGACACAGAATCTGAAACAGGCTCCATGAGCTGTCGGCACAGAGCCTGACGTGGGACTCGAACCCACGAAGTGTGAGATCATGACCTGAGCTGAAGTCAGATGCTTAACCGACTGAGCCACCCGGGCGCCCCTGAGACCTGTATTTTAAGTCTCACCCTGAATGGTAAATCCATTAAAAAAAAAAACAAAGACACTTGTGTGATTAGTTCCTTTATCCAAGGAGTATATCCCTAACTGTAGAATTTCAGGAGTTCGAGGAGATGGGTAATAGAGCTCCTGCAGCTTCCAATGGAGTTAGGTGGGAGCCCTTAGTTCCACCTGTACCTAAGACAAGGGCAGCATATAAATAAAAATGTTGGTTCAGACTATGACCTTGTATATCTTAGAGGAATAGTTACTAAATCACAAATCCACCTCTTATCTACAATAAAATACCAAAGATACAAGGTATTCTACATTCACCAGGACTACCTGCATCCTCTCTGGTGACCAGAAAGGTTTAAGGAAGAATGGAAATGATTGTTCTTACTCCCTACATCTTATCACACAGCTGGAAATGTGTGTACACATGAAACAGGCCCACAAAAGGATGATTTGCAGATGTACTTATTATAACAGAGCTATTTCAGAAAATGTTTGGTGTCTGAGGGATTATCTTAAGGATGATAATTAGCATTGGTGTACCACCTCCAAAAGTAGTTTTGTATTACCAATGCTATTTAATTTCTGAAGTTATAATGTCACATTTTATGAGCTCAAATAAAGATAGAGACAAGACCCAACGTTGGCTGAACTGAGGACAGTTTACAGAAATAATAACAGTAACCTGAAACTTTTGGAGCAATTGCTGTAATTTTCCATTTCAGCCCTAATTTCAAATATTGAATTGAAGGCTACAGAGGGTAGCCTGGTTCCTGAGAAAATTTATAGAGTGCACTGTTTTTGAAATTTGAATAAAAAGCACAGTGAACTATTTTCTTTTGAACATAAAAGGAAAGACAGGTTGATTGCCAACTCTGGATTATGTTCAATGACCACACACTATCAGGCCAATATATTCATAAGCTTTTTCCTTTTCAAGTTAAAGCCATCATAATAAGATTACCAAAAAAAAAAAATGCAAAGCCTTTTTTGTGCTTTGATTCTCAACTTGGAGGTACCTGCAGAATTGGGATTTGCAAAGACCTTAGGATTTAGCCTTCATATATTTTTAAGCATATACTACAATAAACTTTAGAAACAACCGAAGTGTCCACCAGTAAGATAGTATTAGAAGTAAGTTGTCATCATCTACATAGGAGTAACACGAGGTCATCAACATTATCTTTGAAAAATGTGTAATTAAATAGGAAAATATATGGAAGTAGCCATAAACATGTTGCCAGTGGTTGCCCTATGGAGGAAGTCTGAAAGTCTTCCTACCCTGAGAGGGTAGGAAAACCTTACTTCTCATTATCATACTATCTGAAAATTTTTTTTGAGGTTATTTATTTTGAGACAGAGAGAGCATGAGCAGGGGAGGGGCAGGGAAAGAGAGAGAGAATCCCAAGCAGGCCCTGCACTGTCGTCACAGAGCCTGACGCAGGGCTCAAACTCACAAACCCCAAGATCATGACCTGAACCCAAACCGAGAGTCTGAAGCTCAACCAACTGAGTCACCCAGGTGCCCCATCTGATTATTTTATTATAACATCTTCATTAAAAAAGCAGCTGTACATGAAGTATAATTGTACCAAGAAATGGGCTTATCTCTGTATTTTTTTCTTTTTGGTATTTCCCAAATATTCCTCAAAACACATGTATCACTTTACAAAAAGGTAGAATATGTATAAATTATTAAAATATATCACAATAATCTCTTTAAACCTCATTTTGATAAAATAAAAAGCACTGGGTTTGGCCTGTAGGATTACTGAAGCATCTACAAACTAATGTAAAACTTGGTTGATAAGTGACACTAGATTGTCCAGGTCTTCCTTTCTAAAGACAACAAAAAGGAAACCAACAGTGGTGACAAAGACATTTAGGAACACTGTTGAGAAAGCAGATTATACAACCCTATGCATAGTATAATTCCACTGAATGTGTGAGCAGGTGTGTGGGTGGGTGGATGGATAGATGGACAGATAGAGAAACAAAAGGAAGGAAGGGAAAAAGGAAACAAAGGAAGGAGGAAGAAAAGAATGAAAACATACTCTCCAGTTTCTAAGAGAGGTTTTTCTGAGTAGTGGAACTATGATAACTTTTCAGTTCCTTCTTTTGTTCCTTGACATTTCTGATTCTTCCACAATCAACATGACGACTTTAAAAAAAACTTTTTTATGTTAAATAATGCTGAAGGATTTGGACTTCAAGAGAAATTTGCTGATTTACTGAAATTCATCCAGTCTAGCTAAAGTAGAACTTGGACTTTCAACCCAGGCTTGTAAATCTAAAAAGAGATTTGGTCTGAAGTCTTGGGAAGGGTTTCAAATGTTTCTATTTCAGCAAAACAGGAAAGCATCCTTACTATGCCCTAAGGAATCTTTATACATTAAGTCCCAAAACTAATGGCCTCAGTAAGTCAAGAATAAATTAATACAGTAGGTACAAAGACCAATTTCTGCTGTCCTTAAAGAGAGGGTGCTGGGTCTGTTTGTGGCTCAATGCTTCTTCTTATGCCTTCTGAAGAACTCCCAGGGAACAAGGAGCAGGGGCGGGGGGACTCTTATTTAAAACACTGCTATGGAAGAAATGAAACTGGGGGTTTTACTGGCTGCACTAAGCTTTTGTTTCTCCAAAATAAATGTATGTTCTACTTCCACAGACCCAGCTCACTGGTTTGCAGAACAATCTGGTATTTTCATCAAGAAGAGTGATTACTACATCAGAGGTTGCTGGAAACAGTATCTATTGTCCTGATTATTCATTGTCAAGAATTTCTTGTAATCAGAACGTTGAAACACTGCTATCCCAGAGCAGTCCCTACAGGGGCACTCACACTATCTGTGCACTTGCACAGAGGAGGATTATCGCCTGTACTGTTTGAACACAGGGATGCAAGTTTTCCAAACGGCTTCAGCTGTTTCTGCTGAGAATGCCACCCCCACACCCACTTTCTCCTACCATCAAACCCAACAGTGCACATGAACAATAGTTAATTGCAGTATCACAGGCCATGCAGTCAGGCTGATATATACTTGTTTGGTTAGATGAGCAAACAATATGTCCAGGAAACACAGAAGTTTCCTTCACCCTCCCCCCACCAAAAAAAAATGGTAACAAAGAGGTTGGTTGGAGAAGGAAAAAAGGTTAAGACATGAGTTGTTGTTCAGAAAGGTCCTTTCCTGAGTAGTCCCAGATTCTCTGTGTGAGTCTCAGCAGAAACAAGGAAAAGAACCTTAGAACTTGGAACTTGAGTAAAAATGCTTTCAAGACTTCCTGGGGAGCCAGATAAGGATGAAGACCAAGGACAGGCTAGGTCCAGCCTTCAGAATTAAGATCCACATCCTAAACCCTACACTTAGATTCTGTACCTGCTTGAAGCATTCTGGTCCCAGTGCACAGCTGGCCTCCCACCACATCCCTGAGGATGCCCATAAGCTCCATTCACTACATCTCATGTCCATAGTTTAACAGATTGTGTTGTGCTCTAGAAACCTGACTTGAAACTCTGCTTTTCCTTTAGTTAAGACCTGCCTTTGGAGGATGGGCAAGGTAAAGAGAAGTACGTTCAGTCCCCAGGCCAAGGCCACAGAGAAGAGCCTCTCAGAAGAGCCTCATACAGTGAATTAGTATCATGGGCTGAGGAAGCCAGGACCAGTGAGCCAGTCATCCTCTGCATGTGGGTGGTTCCAAATAGGTCTGTCCACCATGCCATTTATTTGCTCCAGAGAAAGGCTGGGTGGTTCTTTGTTGTACAGTAGGACATCCCATTCCAAAAATAAATTGTTAACTTGACTCAGTGATCCCAATCTTCCGGATTGCAGTAGCACCAACTTTAGCCATCGAATATGTGTGCGCAGGTTGACCACAACAGGCTTAGTTCCTCAGAAAATACCAATAATGACAATGGTACTAATAATAGTAGCAAATGCTTATTTGGTACTTACTAGGTACCAACAACTGTTCTAAGCATTTTCGTATATTTCTCTCTCTGACCCTCAGTTATTCCATACATAAAATGGGGCCGATAATGGTACCCATACCCTTGACTTATAAGGGTTAAATGAGTTATGAAATATTCTCAGTGTTGAATGGCAAAGATTCACACTTAGGCAAGTCTGATTCTGTAATCCATGATTTTAAACATTTGTATTAACCATGTTTGTAGCTTCTGTAAACTTGATGCATTAACATGCTTTAACCCTACACGCATACGCCACACAAGTCTTGTTCTGGGCAACACAACAACATGTTGGAGTCACCTTGCCTTCTTCCTGCCTCCCTCCACTCTTGCTCAGGAGGAGACCTCCTCCCAGAAGCATGCTTTTCAAATACAGACCAACCAATACAGAGCTCAGACCCACAACCGCCTCCTCTATTAGGCTCTCATACTCTAATTACCTGCCACTAATCCACCTTCCCTACTTGCCTTATGGCCAAATGCCAGACCACTAGGGACAGCCCCCCTGCCCCAGAGCCACTCAAAGTATTCAAACTAGCCAATACCCTGCTTCAACTAGTCCTTCCATGGAAACCACAATGAAAGCTCTTGCCCACAATTTTCCTTTCTTCCTCTACCTCCTGACCAACCCCTGTGCTTCCCCATGTGGCTTCCTGGGACATGGTGTGCCCCTTCCTCTTAGAATACATATTAAATTATATTTTCAATGGCAATCATCTCTTGATCTGGTGGCCTTACTATACCTCAAATTTTCTATTAATACACTATAGTCTAATATATACCACTATGCTATACCCAGCAAATACCTCCATGTGAATCAGACCAGAAATGTTTGCTATGTACTCAGTTCAATTCATCTCCGAAGGCTTTCTTGCTTCCTACCATTACTCTGTGGAATTTCAAAGCATTCACCTGTGTATGAGGAGAGCCCTGACTGAGGTCTCGCTGATCTTTGGCCCTATCTTGGAATGATGTTTCCTTCTCACAGGACTAGGTGGGGCTCCTGTCCTGAAGCACAGCACTGCAGGTTGCTGTACATATTTAAAATCTAGAGAGATACAAAATATGCAATGATATATATTATACCTATACACTCTAAGCAAGGAAAATACTAAAACCTGCAAATATTCTCCTGGATGTATTTTAACTAGAAATTCTGCTTCCTTCAAATTTACATGGACAGGTAGAAAGGTCTTAAAAAAAAAATAGGTGTAAAACATAATCCTTGGTATCCTGCATAAGGCAAAGGATAATTACAATAGGATGTATGACAGGCCTAAGGAAGGTTATAAGTGGGGTCAGAATGTTCCTCTACTTTTTGCCAGAATAGCTGTGTCACCAACCCCACAAGGGTTAGGTCCTCGCAATAGGCTACAGACAAAACACCAAGTGTGAACACCAATATACAAGTCAGATCAAAATTCCAGAAGTACTTACACCACGTTGAGTTCAGAGGAACTAGTGTACAAGGCATTATCTGACCGAACAGATAATATCCAAAGATAATGTGACATGTTATTTGATAGGAAACCAAAGTTGAATAAACCCGTTGGCTACTGTCTGACTCTGTGTGTCCTAAAATATCCATCTCCTTGTAATCAGCAGAATCAGTACAGTCAAGCCCAAGGAGGGAAAGTCATCCTAGTGGTGACAGTCACTGAGACAGCCGACGCGTGGAAACCTGGTGCAGAATGAGTTGCAAGCGTGTTTTAAAATCATAGCATCACTTGGAGGCAATTTGCTAAAATGAAACATTGAGACCCCACCGTATCTAACTCGCTTCCTCATTTAAGTAAATTGTATTTGTGAGAAAATGCTTTATTTGCATCAATGGCATATGCATCAGATGCCAGGTTTATCTCAATTCAGATATGCATTTTAAAGTTGTAAACATATGGTTACAATTTCTGTGGAGCTGTTTAGGAAATTTTTATGGATCAAATACTTAGTCCTGACATCCCAACCAGGTTCAGAGATTTTTAAAACTGCGGCAAAACTCTTTACTTCCTAAAGACTCATTTGTAACAGGAATTGGCTGTGGAAGAGTCTGTATGCTCTTTGGTGTTGTCTATAATTACTTTCTCAGCTGAAGCGGTGGGAAGGAGGGAGATCCAGACTGAGAAAAGGGTTGGAAAAAGCCTGAATAAATAAATAAAAGTCTCTTATGGGGAATCTGTTTCATCTTTCTGGTCTTACAAGTTTGGTTCCCCCCACCCAACCATAATTGAAAAGAATGCCCAAGTCCAACCACAGATATTAAAAGAAACATTGCTGGGTTTTGTTATGTGACTGTCATAGGCTTGAAGTTCCAACAGCAGCTGTATAATGGGCAGTGTCCAGTGAGGAGCCTGGGAACAGTGATAACTGAGTTTCATCTCCATGTTATTTAGACACACTTGAGAAAACTATTTTCACTTTGCTTGGGGGAATATGAAAAACAGCTTTCTCAGCCCTCTATTATGTGTAGAGTGTATGAACAAGTCCAAGGTACGGCACTTGAAAGTAAAATAGCAATTCTGAGGGTTACTGAGGGAATAGACAAAACTTGTACTGTGTGATGTGCCATGAGCTTCTTGACAGGGAAGCGTTGTATATAATCCAGAGACTCTCCGGGTTGTGTGGTCTGGGAGAAACCCAATATGAGATTTGGGTAAAAATCCCCTGAACTTGAAACTAGTGAAGACTTCTTGGACAGTGGCAGGCCTCCCCTCTTTCTTTCTCATATTTCATTTCTCTGATCATTTCTCTGGTCATTCCACCAACCAGAGCATAACTTGCCTCTCTCACTACATCTGTCTGCCCAGACTGCATTCACCTACAATGAGCAGAAATGGTGAGGACCCCAGAACAGCAGGTGAGCAGGTAGGATTCACCTGGTAGAAATCTCTAGTAAGAAACCACATCCAAACATAGCCACTGCTTACAATAATGGTACAGCTCTTTTCATTCATTTGACTGTGATGCTTATAAAGGTATGATTACTATTTTTAAATGAGGTAGATATATGTGCAGGCACGCTTATATATTAATATGGAACACTTTTAGATGTATTTCTAAATTAAAAAGTAAGGTTCTGAACAATGAGTATTTTACCTTTTTTTAAGATAAGGGGTTAAACACATATGCATCATTATGTTTAGATATCTCTGAAAGTATAGCAATAGACTGATAACATGGTTGCATCAAGGAAAGGGACCTGGCAAACTCATGGTCAGAGAGAAGTTTTCATTTTGCTTTGTATGAATCTTACTATGTCCACATATATTAATCAGAAATTAACAAAATGTAAATAAAGATAAAACAATGATTCATGTGGTCTAGTTGTTAGAACAGTATCATCTCCAAACAAGTGCAGTCAACAGACAATAAAGTTATTTCACAAAAAGTCAAGTGTTTTATCTACATCTCTTGAATACCATGAAGGAAGCCTCTGTTTCCCTGTTCCACTTCCCTTCAACCATTGCTGTTTCAAAACATCTCTCCTCCTTCCTGTCCAAACTCCTTACAAAACTCCCCCTCCAACCCAAGCCTCCTACATCTTCTTTTACCCCTTTCTCTTTTCTCCAAACTTTTGCCTCATAAGGCACCTAAGAGCTTCACACAGGACCACACTCACGGGGCAGGGAGGGAAACAGACTCATTGGACCAACCTAGAAACATTTTTAGCAGGGCAGGGAAGCAGAAGGCTAAGACACAACTGAGTTGCTAGTTTTCATTCCATTCCATAACATTTATTGACCTATTAGGTCTGGTGCCCTGGAAAGTTGAAGTCACTTAAGCAAGACCTGCTTCAACTTCCCACAGGGATTGGCTTGGCCAGTAGTGAATGAGCCAGGAAAGCCTTCTGTTTAAGAACATGTTCTAAATGTTATATATCATAAATAGTGAGACCTAAACATAATATGCTTGTATGTACACACACACACACACACACACACACACACACACACACACACACAGATTGGTGCTATATAAGCCTCAAGTATAAAGGGGACACTGTTACGACACAAAACAAAGCGTCTGGGGTGATTGGGTGGTTCAGTCGGTGAAGCATCTGACTTCAGCTCAGGTCATGATCTCACAGTTTGTGGGTTTGAGCCCCGTGTCAGGCTCTGTGCTGACAGTTCAGAGCCTGGAGCCTGCTTCAGATTCTGTGTCTCCCTCTCTCTCTGTCCCTCTCCCTGCTCACACACTCTCTCTGTGCCTCTCAAAAATGAACAAATGTTAAAAAAAACAATTTTTTAATAACATTAAAAAGAAAAAAAAAGAAACCTCTAAGATTTGGCAAGACCCACGTTACATGGACAACATCACTGATAACTTTGTACCCTTTCACTGGGGGCTCTAAAGTCTTGAGCAGTTGGGTCAATTCACAGTGTATGCTCTTGGTTCTGTGTTACCCCTCCCTTCAGCTAAGTTCTGTATCTTTATTAAATAAATTGAGACCTGAATTTTTAAAATGTATACAGGTGTGTGTATATGTCAATATGAAGCCCGCCTGAATCACTGCATATAAATTAAAGAAAGAAGGTGACCATGATTTTTAAAAGGTCAAGGCAAAAATCAGCAGCGCCTGTTCAATCTCCATCTACATAGCAGGGCTCAACTTATCTGGTCTTAGTGGCATACCTACCCCTACTGTGTACCAGGGTGCCTCATACCATGAACACTTGAGGCAAATGTTATAGCACCCCTAGCCCTGATCTCATGCACACAAGATAATAGAATGTTTATAATTTGGTTCCCCACACAATGAGTTACAGAGAGAAAATTAGTTAGCCAGAGAACACAGATGTCTAGTTTTCTCCACAGTTCGTTCTTATTCCAACTTAATTCACTGGCATACTGGTTTTAGGTATCAGTTTCTATAAGCTAAGTTAATGTGAGTCTGACCCTGAGAAATTTTACTATATTTAGTGAGTTGAAAAAAATAGATTTCTCAACTTTGAAAGGCTGCATCCTGGCCTACAGTGAATTCTCACTTTGGATGGCCTCTTGGAAGACCGCCTATAAGCCATCTTAAAGTTACCATTTGCAAGGGGTGCAATTTTTTTACCATCAGATTTGTTTGACTACATACGTAATGGGCCCCTGTTGTATCAGGTTTAAAAGACACAGAGAAGTTGAAAGAAGGTTAAAAAAAAGCACTCATCTCAACAACCATAGCTAGCCACTGTTAAATACTTTTTAAAATCTTTCCTCCTACCTTCGGTTCTGTGTTTGTATCTCTAAACATGCATGCAAAACTTAACTGCTACAAGAAATGGATTTGTAACCCATTAGTTTCACTAAACATAATATTTTAAGCATTTCTCATATCATTAAATACGTTTTGAAAATACCTTTAATCAATCCCTTTTGGATATTTAAGTTAATTCCAGTATTTTGTTAAAATAAAACATGCTCTGATGATCATTTTGTCTTCGTATCTCTGCATATTTACTTAGGGTAAATGCATAACAGGAAAATACTGACTCCAAAGGTATGAACAATTTTGGTGCTTTGATCTCCATTGCTAGATTATGCCCAACAACTTGCTGAACTGGTTTTCACTAACACCCATTTTCCTTTTGGTGCCAGAATGACAATTTTGTTAATCTTTCCCCAACGTTGGATGAAAGACTATCATTTTCAATTTCTGATTAATTTGAAAGGCTAACTTTGTATTTGCTTTGTAATAACTTCCATTTTGATTCTTTGTGGGAATATTTTTTCAAAGATCCATGGCCATTATCATTTTTGTTTTGTGATTTTTTTTGTTCTTGCCCTTTGTGCATCACCTTCTATACACAATGACTTGTAAAATCATTTTTATAGCAGTGCCATGTTAAATATTAAACTTTCTATCCAGTTTATCTCATATAGATTAGTTATATTTATGGATTGTCTTTTTCCTTTTTCTGATAGATGGAATTTTTTAGAGTTTCTCTTTAGAGATCTCCATCAGCACCTAACTGTCCTTTTTCAAAAATGTTTGTTGTTTTTTTTTTTTTGAGGAGGGGGAGGGGCGGGGGGGAAAGATAAAGAATCCCAAACAGGTTCCATGCTCAGCACAGAGCACGATGTAGGGCTCGATCCCATGACCCTGGAATCATGACCTGAGCCAAAATCAAGAGTTGGAAGCTCAACCGATGCAGCCATCCAGGCGCCCCCACACCCTCTTCTGAGTGAGTCAACAGACCATGGCTCTTATTAGCACAAATGCTTTATTTCAAATGACCCCTTCCTTCCCGGTCACAGATGGTGGATGAGAAGTAGGCATCTGACCTAAGAATAGCTTCTCTGTAAGTCGACCTGCAACCTCTGCCTATAATGCAGCCTGACATAAAGGCAGAAATGTGGAGCTATTGGCACAAAAACAGACACTTAGACCAATGGAATAGAATAGAAATCCCAGAACTAGACCCACAAACGTATGGCCAACTCATCTTTGACAAAGCAGGAAAGAACATCCAATGGAAAAAAGACAGTCTCTTTAACAAATGGTGCTGGGAGAACTGGACAGCAACATGCAGAAGGTTGAAACTAGACCACTTTCTCACACCATTCACAAAAATAAACTCAAAATGGATCAAGGACCTGAATGTGAGACAGGAAACCATCAAAACCCTAGAGGAGAAAGCAGGAAAAGACCTCTCTGACCTCAGCCGTAGCAATCTCTTCCTCGACACATCCCCAAAGGCAAGGGAATTAAAAGCAAAAGTGAATTACTGGGACCTTATGAAGATAAAAAGCTTCTGCACAGCAAAGGAAACAACCGGCAAAACTAAAAGGCAACCAACGGAATGGGAAAAGATATTTGCAAATGACATATCGGACAAAGGGCTAGTATCCAAAATCTATAAAGAGCTCACCAAACTCCACACCCGAAGAGCAAATAACCCAGTGAAGAAATGGGCAGAAAACATGAATAGACACTTCTCTAAAGAAGACATCCGGATGGCCAACAGGCACATGAAAAGATGTTCAGCGTCGCTCCTTATCAGGGAAATACAAATCAAAACCACACTCAGGTATCACCTCATGCCAGTCGAGTGGCCAACATGAACAAATCAGGAGACTATAGATGCTGGAGAGGATGTGGAGAAACGGGAACCCTCTTGCACTGTTGGTGGGAATGCAAATTGGTGCAGCCGCTCTGGAAAGCAGTGTGGAGGTTCCTCAGAAAATTAAAAATAGACCTACCCTATGACCCAGCAATAGCACTGCTAGGAATTTATCCAAGGGACACAGGAGTACTGATGCATAGGGGCACTTGTACCTCAATGTTCATAGCAGCACTCTCAACAATAGCCAAATTATGGAAAGAGCCTAAATGTCCATCAACTGATGAATGGATAAAGAAATTGTGGGTTATATACACAATGGAATACTACGTGGCAATGAGAAAAAATGAAATATGGCCTTTTGTAGCAACGTGGATGGAACTGGAGAGTGTGATGCTAAGTGAAATAAGCCATACAGAGAAAGACAGATACCATATGGTTTCACTCTTATGTGGATCCTGAGAAACTTAACAGGAACCCATGGGGGAGGGGAAGGAAAAAAAAAAAAAGAGGTTAGAGTGGGAGAGAGCCAAAGCATAAGAGACTGTTGAGAACTGAGAACAAACTAAGGGTTGAT
>NW_024412415.1:12066510-12075444 GCF_014898765.1 Herpailurus yagouaroundi | reverse complement strand
CAAAGCATAAGAGACTGTTGAGAACTGAGAACAAACTAAGGGTTGATGGGGGGTGGGAGGGAGGAGAGGGTGGGTGATGGGTATTGAGGAGGGCACCTTTTGGGATGAGCGCTGGGTGTTGTATGGAAACCAATTTGACAATAAATTTCATATATAAAAAAAAAAAAAAAAAAAAAGAAATGTGGAGCTAAATTGTTACCTGTCAAGGAAAGCAATTGGGGCAGGATCTGAAAGGAATAGATTCCAGAAGAAGAGTTGGAAAGCTAAAGGAACATGCAAACAGAAGGGAGACAGGATCAGAAACAGAATAAACAGAAGAAGCCAGTGAAGAGAGAGGGGACAAAGGACAGGTAGGGGAGCAGAGGCAGTGCTGCTCTGAAAGAAATTCCATGAATCCTACTAGAGAGATAGACCAGAGCCAGTCCCTTTATCTGCTTTGTTTCCTTGAAATTTGACATTTCCAAGACAAGGCATCATGTAGGCATATGATAAGCCCCCCATGATTAGACTTTGCAAGGGCATTTTTTTTTCCTTTTGCATGCAAAGAAATAAGTGGTTCCCAACCAGTGGTGATTTTTACCCCATAGGAAACATTTGACAACATCTGGAGACATTTTTATTATCATGACTGGAAGGGTACTGCTTTTTATTATCATTACTGGAGGGGTACTACCAACATCTAATGAGTACAGGCCAAGGATGCTGCTCACCACCCTACAATGCTCAGCCCCCCATAACAAAGAGTTATCTGAGCTAAAATGTGAATAGTGCTGAAGCTGAGAAACATGATTCTAGAACAAGTCAGATTTTTCATGATCGCCCCTTTGTATTTGTGTTTAGTAAGTCCTTTTTTATCTCTGCAAGAAAACAAACATTGCCCTACTGCTTATTCTATTTCTAGGAACTCATTTTATAGTTGTTTTTTTTTTCTTAGAAATTTCTAGTAACCAGAGGGCCATGTTAATGGCCAGGAAATTAAGAAGCAGACTCCACATACAGTGGATCACAATGTCTTCATGCCAGTGGTTACCACACACCACTAGAAGAGAACAGGCAAAGACGCCCACAGCTTTCTTGATTTAGGTCTCCTCTTCTGAGAAGGTGAACCATTTAATGTGAAGATCTGTATTCCTCTCAATGCAGAGGCAAATGCTAATAAATTCCCTCAGCAACTGTACTGAAAATATAGAGTCTATTTACCACAAGGCTGATGATATACAGGATGCTACATTCACTTGACCACCAGATGTTCAAAATTACCAGATTGGGGAAGGCTTAAGAAGGTGGTACTCATGAAATTGTGTCAGTATACCAGTCATTGGGCATACGGAATGGAAGTCCCTCACTTATAAGGTGGAGTCTTTAGGGGTTTTTAGAGGTGACATGAGAGGGTGGAACTAGATTACTACCGTGAAAAGTTATGCCATAAAGAGTGCAATGTGACTTACGTAAACTTTAGTGAAAGTTTACAGGTCTAAGCTGGTTTTCAGACGTCACATCCTGTCCTCCCTTCTTTTTGCCAACATTACGGGGGCCATAAAGTTTTCTAAGATTCTGCGAGGCAGATGGTTTCTGTCCGCACATCACCATAACAACCCATATTTCACAGTAAGTAACAAGCATGATTAGGAAAGACAGATGGAATGAGCCTGCAAATGCAAAATATGCCCCTCAATTTAGAATTCTTTGTCCCTGGGGAGGGGTTCTCATCTGGAAATTTAGTTGTCTTCTTGTGAACTCTTGGTAGCTCCTAACAAACAGCATTCACACTTTAGACTTGTTCCTCAAGAACTCAGATGATTTTCTCCCATGTACCCTGAACCAAAGACTAATTCATTCTATCCTTCAGTGACCTGAGAAGTGGGAAAAAACAGGCATTTTCTACCCAGTTACTCCAGGTTCTATCCCCAGTGTAATATAAACTGCAACCCAAGCAGTTCCCTGAAACTTCAAGTAGCAGCGTTTTGCTGGTTCACACTTGCTCACAAGTTACCACCATGACTCCATGAAGAACTTCTATCTTCTCTCTCCTGCCCCATAGAGCTGGAATTCTTGTGTGGGATCTGTCTTCCATGCATTCCTTACTTGGACACCAATACCTTTAAACCTAAGCACACTTACTTACCCTGTACTTATGAGCTAAGTTAATATACACATATCTGGCAATGTGCAAACATCCACAAAGAGAAACATGGAGAAAAAATAATAACTGGGATACAGAATATGACTTCTCCATAAAAACACTAAAGATCAATGCCATGATTGGAAAATGTGCCTCTAAACAAAAAAGATGTGGGGAGAAGGAGATTTAAAGACTTCTCAAGGCCTATCTATAAGACAAAATATGCTGATTCCAAAAAAAAATACCCCTTCAAAAAAATTAGAATAAATCAGTATTCACCAGCAGTCATAATTCAATGAGGTTATTAAGAGCAGTTCTTAACCTCTTCTTTGTGTAACACTATCATGTAGACCAAGAGTCAGCAAAGGGTCTTTTATAGACCCAGTATACAATGGGCCAGATAGAAGATACTTTAGGCTTTGTAGGTCACAAGGTTTCTTTTCCAACTACTCAACTTTGTCACTGTAACACAAAAAAGCCATAGATGATATGAAAAAGAATGAGTGTGGCTGTGTTCTAATAACACTTTATTCACAGACGTTGGAATTTAAGTTTTATATAATTTTAATATCTCATGATATGCTATTCTTCTTTTGATTTTTATCAATGAGGTCAATTATTTAAAAATCTAAAAACTATTCTTAGCTCAGATGACATACAAAACAGGCAACAGGCTAGATTCGGCCCGTGTGCCATAGTTTGCTGACCCCTAAAACAAACTTACATCTCTTATAATTGAAGTGATTCTCAAGCTGTCTCAGTGAGAAACATAGCTTAATAATGTCCAACTCTCCTTGCTCTGTTGACTGAGCAACCTTCTCCTGATTTGTAATCTAATCAGTCTGCATGTGGTACTTGCTTCTGGTGAATTGGTTCAATCAGAGAATCAAAGAAGGTATTCTAGGAGCAGAGCATTAATAAGTTGGCTCCCCAGATTCGAGTTAGCCTTATAAGTTGTCCCTTGTTCCCCTACATTTACATAACCATTCAAAGTTCCAGATCTCATATTTAAAGAAGCAAAGAGTGTAATATGAAAGTAAACAGCAGCTATTAAATCCCTAGACAAGGCAGAATTACTCAACATTCTTACTGTAAATTCTAATAAATCACTGTCAACTCAAAGGGAGTCCAAATTGAGACAAGTTAGGAGTTGAATCAATTGCTAGTCTAACTGGTGATGAATATAAAGACATGAATTGTAAGCATAAAACTTTAGGATCCCAAACATCTAATATGCACACAAAGTGTGCTATGACTGCACCTATAGGATAAAGGGAAAACTCCAACTGCCACACTGCCACAGTAGAGATAAAATGGAAAATAAACATCTAATAAGCAAGTAGCTAATAATACAAATATATGAGGCTAATAAAATTAACGGAAGCATACTTATCCCAAAAGAATCGTATAATAAAGAAGAACCTAGTTTAATGTGTGCCAAATTTGTCCTATTACACACTTGATCAATCATGGAATAATATGAAGCCCATGAGTCCCCAGTCCTCACTAGATGGTAAAAATGAGTTCCATTACTAACTTAATCTCATTCTTGTCCTCCTACACTGTTGAGCCAAACTTATAAGGGTCTCATTTTTTTTAATGCAGTCTTTTTCATGAGGTTTTTAGGATTCTCATGCAAATAAATGTCCAGTGTGTCTGTCCAACTAGATATTTAGGAATGGACTACTGGAGTCCTAACAAAGTGGGGAAGAAAATACATCAAATAAGCAAAATCCTGAAATTGGTGGCAGAGCTGAGGTTTAAACGTAGGTCACTGAATCTAATTAGCTATATAAATTTGGGACAATTTGTTTTAGTCTCTGTGCCATGAAGCAATATAGAGAGACCTTAGAGCTTATTCAGACTAGCAGTTTTCAAGCTCTTCTTTAGCAAGGGAATCTTTGTTTAAAATGTGGTTTAACACATAAGCCTCAAAAATAAAGGTGAAAAAGTACAACTGTTTTGTTAAAGAGAAGTCAGAGCGCCAGAAGCCCAGCCCACTCTGCCTTCCCAAGTCACCTATGTTGGCCACGCAGGGTCTTCCACAGAACCCTAGATTACTGGCAAGCACAGCTAGAAACCCTGATCTTATGCAATCCTCTCATTTTACAAACAAGGAAGCTACGGAAAACATGAAAAATGGCCCTGCCAGAAGCCAGACAGTGCTGTTCTTAACTGAACATAAACAATGAATATGAACAGTACCCAGACAAGGCCATACCGCTGCTGTGTTTGGAACAAGACAGAGACAAGGCCACTCCACAATCTCAACAATGACAAAACATCCTCTCTTCTGATTAACATGAGAGGCTGCAGTTTCTCTTCCAATAAGAACTCCTAGCCCACCTTTAATCCACCAGCCTCTTTGATAAAATGTATTAAGATGCTCAGCCATGAAATTGCCCCTGCTTCTTGATATCACCCATTCTAGAACTCGTCCCTGCTCCCTTGATTCCTCCCTTGAATCATCCAACATAAACCCAAATCCTATAAAAGAATTCATCGCCAATGCCTTTTCCCTTGCTGTCACAGGCTCAATAAACTTAACTTTTTGGTTTTACGCCAGGTACGTCCCTGGTAGTCTTTGGCTTCAACACTACATTATTAGCATTCTAAGGAGCGTCCTCAAGAAAAACAGAGCAGAACCAAGAATGGGTTAAGAGAACAAATAGCTGAGTCCCTGGAGTGGTAAATAAGCATGTCAGAAACAAATAGAGGGCAGTTCTGATCACTAATAGACAAAATGCTATATTTGATTAATGTTTTATTTACTAATAATTCTAAAATCTACATTACTAGGCTACACCATTCTTCTGAGCCTAGATATCCAACTACTTCCTGGACATGAACATTAATTCCTCTTACAGGCAACTTATACCTGTAAAAGCCTTGGTCATCTCCTCTTCCTTTCAACTTTTCTCTACTCCCACCCCAAGACTGTACTGTCTCCTGGTTTTCTATATTTTTTCCTGGTGAACTCTCCACCATCCCCCACGCCACACCAGAAGTCTTGGGATCATTCTAAACCACTCCCTCATTATATTCTTTCATAAAATTAGCCACCAACCAAATATTTCTCAATTTCTTTCTTCCTTTCCATTCTTCCTAACACTCACGTTGCTTCTCATTTGAAATAATCCCCAGAGTGTTCTCTCTGATTTCATTTTCCTCCACCTTCAAACAATCTGCCACATCTGCTGAAAGAAAACTTCCTAAAATGCAAATCTAATTACATCATTCTTTGCTTACAACAATCTTTTCAGCCATCACCCCACCCCACCCTACCCACTGGTCCTGAGAAGAAGTACAAACTCCCGAACATGGCAAAGGAGCCCCAGCCCCATGCTCCAGCCACTCCAAGTTGCAGCTCCCTCCCCCATGATCAGTGCACCAGGAGTGCCCCTCAGCTCCTCTCTGCCAGCTGACCTTACATGTTCTCCAAGCAGTTCAAGCATTGCCTTCAGAGAGCTTTCTGTGTCTTGATCCTTCCCGAGCTGAATCAGAGGCCATCTTTGGTTTCACACACAAAGGCTTCCACTCTGTGTGAAGCAATTCAAGAGATTCTCAACTCTAGCAGCACGCTAAAATTCACCTGAGCACCTGAATGCCCAGAACTCAGCTGCTGCCATTCTGATTTAATTGTTCTTGGAATCAATATGATTCCCATGTGTGCTGGGCTTCGTGCTTCTCAAACTTTAATGTAAGGAACAATCACCTGGGGAGCTTTTAAAAATGAAGACTGATTCAGCAGGTCTAGGTAGGGTCTGAGCTGCTACATTGTTAATAAGTTCTCAGGTGATGTCAATGCTACTGCTCCATGGACTACACTTGGGGAAACAAGGGTCTCAATAAACTCTGTCATTGGCTGGCCCATCCAGAGGCAATAAAGCTGTAAATAGCCAAAGCAACTACAAAAAGACTTTCCTGTCAAGGAAAACAGATGTTGCTAAGACACCTGACATAGCCTGGTTCCAGAAGAATTTATGAGTATCTACGATAACTGCAAGGTTGTAGAAGCTATTGTGACCTAAAGGTGTAAAGCCCAGAGAATGAAATGACTTGCCCAGAATATCAGAGTGTAAATAGCAGAAAAGACATCTAAACTCAGAACACTTGATTCCCCAGTCTGTATACCATTCAATGTATTAAGTGCCCAGAAGAGATGTTGAAGACTCCATCACACTAGGAAAATAGCAATCAAGCAGGACACGACCAGCATTAGCAGGATCCAGCTAAACACTTTGATACAGAAGTGGCTGGAGCAGCTGGTTCAAAAGAGCCAGCCAAAAGATCATAATGAGAAGGGCAATGGGGAAACCGGTCTCTTGAGTCCAAAGGTATTGAATGTGTTCCTGAATGAGCTTAACCTTGTCCAATGGCAAACGACATTGGAAAATGTGCACTGTGGAACTACAGACTATTCCAATGTCTTTAAGTACCTTGAAGGCAGTAGGAATGCCTTATTCATTTTAATATTCCCAGCATCAAGCACAGTGTTTGACACATGGAATTCACTGAATATCTTTTGAATAAAGCCTAACCAGAGAAAGTCTTGGTTTTCTTTATGTAATACTATATCGATCTATGTTGTGGCCAGTCTTCATCCTATAGGGTGAGATGATACAAGCCTTCTGCCTCACTTCCACCTTTAGAGAATTCCTCAAGTTTCTGGGTGGGAGCAGGATCTGGTAGAAGTGTGATACAGTATGAGATTCCCTGGGCTCTTCACTCAAGTACATCAAAGATACAAGGATTATAGGCATAAACACAGTAGTGTTGATTCTTATTGGAGAAGCAGGCAGAAGTGAACAGCTTTTATTACGCTGTGGAGACACGGGTGGAGGGGTGGTGACGTCACTGGTTTTCCAGGCAGCAGATGGTTTGCCAAAGACAAGAGAACCATTGAAGGATAAATCATGTTACCTAAAGGTGAAAAGCATGGGCTTTAGGGGCAGAGAAATCTGAGTATGAATGTTATTTCTACCGATCACTCATCATTTGGCACAAGTTCCTTAACCTTACTAAGCCTCAGCTTCCTTATCTACAAAGTGGAGAAAACAAGTAACTTCCCACAAACACTGCTATAAGGATTAAGTGAGATAATTGTGCCTCTAATGCAGTGTCTAGGACACTGTAGATGTTAAATGATAATAGTTTAGCAACGGTACCAATGAAGAAAAGCTTCAGTGCCAATTGTGGCTGCATGACTAATTCTAGAAGCAAGAGTTGTGGTCACCATTTGTATTTCTTGCCAGAGTATGAAAGGACTGCAAAAGTGTCTTTTTACTCTTATATTTTCTTTTTCCCTTTTTAGAAAATGAAATATATTATTTCATTTTAATTGTCTCAATCATATTTTGTTTTTTCCTCTACTACTGTCTACTAAATAGATAGGTGATAGATATAGTGAATAGGCAAGGAATGGCAAATTTTTTTTCTCTCAAATCAATGCCACTTAACTGGGGTTGGCTTCCAGGACCACTATATTAAGAGGGATGTTGATGCTAAACCCAAGCTTAGTGAAAAAGAGAGCTGTGATTGATTAGTTCTGAGTGCTACGAATGAGGGCTTGTCACACCTCACTTTAATTCAGAGGTGGCAGAATAGTGAATAATAACAGCTAGGTAGGGTCACAATGAAACCAGAGGGAATGGACAGCAATGGTAGATTATAGGGGGAGAGATCGGTGCACACTCTTACACTGCTCTTGAGACATCTTTTGGTATAGTCGTTGTGTGTCTGTGCTAAATTCCCCTCCACACCTGCTCTTCACCCTCCTCTACCTGGCTCACTGTATAGAGGCTGACCAATATGCAGTATATACACAGGGTTGTGTGCCCCCTGGCGCTGATTGGTCTGGCCAATGGAGAGCCCCAGTAGGAGATACATATGAGGAAACAGTGAGAGCTAGGTCATTATTTCCCTGGGTCTCTCTGCAGGGTTGCTTCAGGCTAGCTATGGTCCTTCAGTCTGAAGTCACTGATCCTCTCAGGCAGCTGACTGCATGATTCTTATTTCTTTTAGGTCTCAAAAACCATTTCCTCTTCTCCTCCCTGTAAAACAAAAGGTGATAACAGCTTCAATGCTATAAGCTCTAGGGTCCTGCTCTATCCATGGTGGTTCTCCTCACCTATACTATTATAAATAGTCCCTTAATAAATGAACACTATCAAACTGTATTACCTTGAAAAGATCCATTTCCCTTGGAACTCTTAAACACTATGTCTTTGGGTTGCCTCGATATTGAAAGTGAAGTGAGTATCTGTAGACGTATATGGTAGAATATGCCAGATAGGGGATCTTTGTACATCTAAGAAAAAGGGTATGTGTCTGGTGGCTAGAGATGGACTGGAGATAACAATACCCTGCCATACCCACTTCTTCATCTATCTTAAACTGCCCACCAATGATCTGGAACTTTCTCTGCACAGCAGTGTCAACTGGCTGAGCAGAATTAGGTCCTACCATTAACAATCTCTAATTTAACTTGATGGGATAAGATGTTCAAGACTATTCAGTTTCCCTTGATGGAAAATCAAAACTCAAAACTTTGTCACCTGTTTGCCAGTGAGGTGGGGAGGTACAGACATACAAGGGGTGACTAAGTCAGGTTACTGGCAAAGAATCTTGACTGAGGAGAAAATTGTGGTCCTGCCCAGCTAGTCACCTGCCTTTCCCACCAGCCTGCCCTTTCTGAGGCCAAGTTGTATAATTCTGTCTGGGTCTCTACATTTTAGGATGTAAATCCATCTTTGAACCTCATTCAAAGAAAAGAAAAGAAAAGAAAAGAAAAGAAAAGAAAAGAAAAGAAA
>NW_024412415.1:11994152-12066500 GCF_014898765.1 Herpailurus yagouaroundi | reverse complement strand
AAAGAAAAGAAAAGAAAAGAAAAGAAAAGAAAAGAAAAGAAAAGAAAAGAAAAGAAAAGAAAAAAGAAAGGAAAGGAAAGAAAGGAAAAGGAAAAGGAAGAGGGAAAGGAAGAGGATAAGGAAGAGGAAAAAGAAAAGAAAAATTTAATAGATCCCTGTTCGCCACCCTTCAATGATCTAAGAAGCAACATTTCATGATTAGCAATGCAGACAGAATCAGGACTGGAAAGGTGAACTTGCAAATGTGACCTCAGCATCCTCAGGGTAAAGGTGCTTGTCCTTGAATATGGCATCTGCATCCAGTGATCTTGTGAATCACACACTGATTCACCTGCACTAATGGGCAGTCACACCTAAGAACCCCCATGGGAATAAGCAGATGCTGGTTCTTGGTAGGAGACAGACTCCTCAGAACCATTACGCCTCCTTCCAGTACTGAGTATCCAGAGATATGGCCTCCATAGCAAGCACAGGCAAGGTAGACAACTAGAACTCCAACTCTCTCCTACAGAAAAGATGATAAAACACACAAAGAGAAAAGTTAATGCAGGATTCCTCCGAGAAGGCAGGTTGTGAGAGAGCAATCAAAACACTATTTAGGGGAACAAAAAGGAGAGGAATTAGGGCCAAGGAGGGCTGTGGGCCTCTGCCCCTTAAGCCAGGAGGACAGTAAAGCTCACCCCAATTCCATTTTAGTAAGACTCTTTTTAAGCTCCTCCAACCCTTCAATTCACTATCTTCAATAGTCTTTTCATCTCTCAAGATCCAGATCAAATGCCTTCTCTTTTGCGGAGGCCTCCCTGACCCCAGCCCATCCCACTTCCAACCAAAATTAACTGCTCCTTTCTCTACACTCTCACTGCATGCTAATCCTTTCTTTAGCATCTTTTACTTTGTAAGATATGAACATGTTTGCTGTCCCCAAATGATCTGTAAGCTTGCTAATGGCAGGATCTGTCTTGGTGACTTTTGAACAAAAACAGTCCCTAGACTGTACTGGAAGAATATTAAATGCTCAGCGAGTTTGACAATGACAGACTTTTGCTATCGACTGGAAATTGGACAGCCTCCCTTCCCCACTTCACTCTCCTCTTTTTCCAGATATGTCATTGGTGGGAAAGTAAGGGAATCCCCAGTGCAGGGAGAGTTGACTTTCACCCTGGCTTAGCCTCAGTTCCCACAAAAAGTGGAACCTGAGACAAGGACTTCTGGGAAGAGAAGTGGGTATGGAGGGGCTGAGAAGAATGAAACAGGGAAGGAGGAAAAGTCAAAATAAGGGATATTATCAATCTAGTCCCTTCTTGGGCAACTGGGGTCCTCTTCCACTGGGGCTACTCTGAAGAGCCATGTAGAAAGTACCCCACAATTGTCTCCTCCATGGCCAAGAAATGGGAGAAGATATGCATACGCAGCCATTGATCAAGGGCTACCTATGCGATCTTAGCTTCCTCATACTTTGGGGTGTGTGGCTATGTCAGAACGACTGAGCAAATTTGCCGGAGTCCAAGGTGAGGTTAGCAGAGGTGCCCCAGGCCAGAAAGCAAGCTATAAATGGTGCAGCTGAGGTGAGGTGCAGCCAAGTTACACCTGAGCAGCAACAACTAGCGTAGAAAGGTGAGCTAAGAGGATATGAGGGGGTCCACACGAAGTATCTGACACACACGTTGTGATGATTTTTAGTGGCCCTTTGTGATTTCTATCCACGTAGAGACTAAGTCTTACCAATCCTAGCATTAGTCATTGTCAAGTTGTTAGCAAACAGAAAGTGTCAGTTGATATAGCTAGAATTTTCCCAAGCTTCACCAGGCTGTGGGTACAGAGTCATGATAGACACCCAAATTTCCATGGCTCTAACCCTCTAGCTTCTAACTAGCTCTAGCTTCTGAAAGCTCTAGTCCTCCAGCTGTTTGCAAGCTTCTCCCAGCTATTTCTCTAGGCCTGCTGAGAGTGCTTCACACATGCTTAGACAACTGTCGGCTGTCATCGCCATGTGGCATCAGCCATGTTTTCCCCTCCTGCTCGAGATCCCCTCTCGTATATCCTGTCCCAAGCAGCTCCTCCCTGCCACCTCTGCTGCCCATGGCCACAATGAGACCACACTGAGAGCGGAACTTCCCTTGTTCCTGAAGTTGCCAAACCCTCCAGGTGCCAAAATGACACATTTCTTTCCATTTTCCTTGTGCCAGAGCCATGTCATGGCTCGTACAGAAATAGGAAGATGCAGGAGTGCCTGGGTGGCTCAACTGGTTAAGTGCCTGACTTCAGCTCAGGCCATGATCTCACAGCACGAGTTTGAGTCCTGTGTCCGGCTCTGTGCTGACAGCTCAGAGTTTGGAGCCTGCTTTGGTTTCTGTGTCTCCTTCTCTCTCTGCCCCTCCCGGACTCACATTGTGCCTCTCTTTCAAAAATAAATAAACATTAAAACAAAAGAATGGGAAGATGCTTTTTTAAAAAATGTTTATTTATTTTTGAGAGAGACAAAGCATGAGCAGGAAAGGGACAGAGAGAGAGAGGGAGACACAGAACCTGAAACAGGCTCCAGGCTCTGAGATGTTCCCACGGAGTCCCATGTAGGGCTTGAACTCACAAACTGCAAGATCACGGCCTGAGCCAAAGTCAGCCGCTTACCTGACTGAGCCTCCCAGGCGCCCCTGTGAAGATGCTCCTTCCCCCTCTCCCCACCATGTCATACTTTGAGCCAGGAGTCTGCCAGAAGTGATGCTTCAGACCCAGAGGCTCAATCCCTGAGGGTAGTAGCTCCCTTGGCTTCAGTTCTAGTCCAAGAGTTGATTCTCCCCTCTCCCTTGTTCTCTCTCTTCCCACTCTCCACCACCACCACCAATACAGCTCACGCAAAATGACCTCCTTCCTCCTTCAGACAAAAATACATATCCTCATGCAAATAAACTCAAGAAAGCCAGTAGCTTCCAGCCCATCACAGAAGCACTCTGGACATGCCCAGGCAGACTGCAACACCAGCCGTGCTCACAGCCTCAGCACAGGTCATATCTCCCTATCATGGAAACTATTATTTTCAAATTTACGTATTTATTTTGAAAGACAGAGAGAGCACAAACAGGGTAGGGGCGGAGAGAGAGAGGGAGAGAGAGAATCCCAAGAGGACTTCACACTGTCAGCACAGAGCCCAACGTGGGGCTCAATCCCACGAACAGTGAGATCGTGACTTGAGCCAAAACCATGAGTCAGATGTTTAACTGCTTGAGCCACCCAGGCGCCCCATGGCAACTGTTTGATATCTTCTGTACACCAGTGATTACGTGCATTGAGGCTTAAAATCAAGGATGCAGTTTGGCACCAAAAACTCCCAAGCGTTTGTGTGGTGGTTTTTTTTCCCCCCTACAGTTATAAAATGAAATCTCACCAGATGTCCCAAATAGCTTTTTATCCTGGCATTCTCCCACATCACTTCACCTTAAAGAAAAGTGGTTTTGGGGTTGACAAAGGTACTTAACCTCCCAGTGACCTACCCTCCAAGATCCATGTGGTATGAGTTAACTCCAGCGCACACAAAGTTGCACCGGATATATTTCTAAATGACAAAGTTCTCTGAAAGTAACCTTAACAGACCTGCAACATCAGTCCTCAGTTATGCCTATAGAAAAAAAAATGTGTTCACAACATGCTACAGCTTGGTCCAGCTCTTTGAAGAACAATGGCTAATGAAAGCCAGGAGCAAAAGAAAATGGCAATAAAATAAGGTGGCATACTGACAGCTGAGATCTAGTATAATATCTATGGGGGGTTCTGTGGCTCCAGGATTAGATTGCTCTCACTTCAAAAAAGCCACCCATGAACTCTGTCAATCAGCAACTCAGTCATACATACATAAAATTCTTTCCCCTATACCCTGCTCAAAAAAAAAAAAAAAAAATTTTTTTTAAAGATGATGCCTAAAAGACAATGTATAGATGATACACATTCTATTAGTGAACAGGTGCATTTTTCTCCTCAACTAATTTACAAACCGAGTTGAATTTTAATCCAACCTTTAGCATGCCTCACTTTTACAAAAGGAATTCAATTTATCACTCTCTGTGGACTTCAAATAAAAAAGTAACATCAAAGTCGAGCAGAAAATGAAAGCCCTGATTCAGACATTATTTTGCTTTCCTCTCCCAAGTAAATATTTGCACTTGCCGGAGGAGCTTATGCTGATATGTCTGTAAATTGATTACAAATTTTTATAAGGAGGTAAGTAGCCAGGAACAAAGGAACGCAGACTGAAGTTCCCCTGTGCTCTCGTCTGAGTGACCTCCAGCCGACTGTGCAGATGACCTGTTTAGAAGGAAGACGATTTGGTCTCCATGGAAGCTCAGTGTGTGGGCTCTGCTTTGACAGATTGACAGCTGTGCTAAATGATGTTGAAATTACATGTAATAGATTTTAGATTATGACTATTGTCCAGTAAGGACTGAAGAGTCCCTGCAGTGACAGGGGACTCAGGATGGTTATCTTCTTAAGCTCATTCCAGACTAAAAAGGCATTGGCTCTTATAAATTGGGCTTTTTCTTTGTTGTGGGGAGGTGGTAAGTACCAAAGTAGTTTCACTAATTAGAAGCTATAAGCCCAGAATAACCGTTGTCACTCATTCCTAGAATGAAATATAACCACGCTCAGTACATTTCTGGACACAACTCTACCCCAATTTAAAGCTAGGCATAAACGAAAGCTCAAGTCTTCAATGTCATGATAGCCAATTACAGTATAATTAGCCAAATTGGCATTTGGAGTTTGACTCTTTGCAGAATTAGTGGGCTGCTGACCTTATCCTGATATGTCTTTATTGATATGCATGATTCTCTGTTTTGTTTTCCTTGTAGAAAGGAGGAGAGTGGGGCTTGTATGAGAATGGCCAGGAGAAAGGAAAGCAAGGGACAGGATGCGGATGTCAAACCGCAAGGAAATGGAACAGATGAGCAAGAACAGACTTGAACCTGAGTACAACTGAGACGGGTCCCAAGGACCCCCCAAAATGAGGAGGAACCAAGTGCCTATATGAGAAGGTAGAAGTGTAATGCCTGAAAAATGTCCATTTTAAAACACTACCATATTTATTCCCAAAGACTGGGGGCTAGAGGATACAGATGACCTTAAATGCAGGGGTTTAAACGACATTCCCTTTGTCTTAGTCCACCATGACACAGGTCATGCCCGACCTTTATCCTTTGAGAGCACGGTTGGTGTATTGCTCCGGAGATAGCATCCCTACCCAAAGGACTTGAATCTCTGTAAAAAACAAACAAACCAAAAATAAGCAGTTTATTAAGCCCCTGGATAGAGGAGAATAAAAGGAAAAGGGGGGCCAGGAGGATAAAATAAGAAAGATGTTTTACGCTTCATCAAAATACGAAATTACATTTCAGGTGTATCTCCTCCAGCATACTGTCACCACTACCCCAAAATGAAGCATGAGTCGTGTGGAAACAAGTTCCTTTTCTGAATAAACAGAGCAGTTCAGACGAGTATATGTATTGGGTCTAGAAAGACACTTCAAGAACTATGGTCTGAAGTTCACTGAGTGCCAAGGGAAACTGCCATGATGCAGTCACACCCACATATTATCCATGTGGCCTCTAGCCTTGGTCTCACCTGGGAGCCTGTCAGAAATGCAGACTCTTAGCCCCACCCAAGACCTACTACGTCCACCCAGGTGATTCTCATGCACATTAAAATTCACCCCAGCTCAGATTATCAGTCTTCACCCTTTAAGTGTATTGGAAGAAGCCAAAAAGCAGAACTTAAATTTAAAAAAAAAAAATTTTTTTTAAACCCCTGAAAATAGTGAAGGCGGTGTCACATTCTTTCTTCCTTGCCTCTCCCATTGAGAAAAGCATCCCAAAGTGCAGAAGAGCATATTTTGTGTAGGAAAGAGAAATAAGAAAATATATATGTATATACTTATATGTATATTTAAAACAAAGAAGAAAGATAGGACAGATAAAACAAAAAACAACGGTTACTCATAAGGTGTGACGTAAGAGAACTGGGTTTAGAAGGGATACAAGAGGAAGTGACACCTCTCCAAGTATACCTTTCCATATAGTTCTTATCTATGGAAGCATGTTAATATTCTGCATATTCAAAAAATAAAAAGAAACCAACAAGGATGGAAAGAGGAAAGAACAACCTAAAACCAAACTAAGACAAATAAACTAACTGCATTTCAAGTGAATTCTATAACCACAGTGAAGGAGATAAAAACAAAACAAAGACCTAATCTAAGTAACTTATGAGCATAGTATTTGACTGTATAGACAGTCCAAAACTTAATGATCCTTCCACCTGCGATTTTTCAACGGAAGGGCCAACAAACCACAGCTCCCAGTCAGCCGCGTGATCACGAGGGTAAATGTACAACCATTCTGTACACATGCAACCAGTCTGCTTTTCACTTTCAGTACGGTATTCAATCAATTACATGAGAGTCAGCATTTCATTATAGAATAGGCTTTGTACTGGATGATTGTGCCCAACTGTAGTCTAATATAAGTGTTTTGAGCACGTTTAAGGTAGGCTAAGCTATAATGTTTGGCAGGTTAGATGCATTCCATGAATTTTCAACTTACAATATTTTCAACTTACAACGGGTTTGTCGGGACATCGTCCCATCATAAGTCAAGGAAGATTTGTAAGCTCTTGGGTAAGACTGAGTGATGATGAGAGCTACAAACAGATCCTGAACTCTTTTAATAACTTTGTTTCTTGCATAGGTATTGGCACAGCAATCCTGAACCTGTTTTAAATGTATTACAGGAATTAACAAATGAGTGAATGTATGATGTTGTTGAGAATCAAGGACCGGTGCCTGCTTGAGACACACACCAATGGCTGCAGGAAAGAGCTGTTCCCCTGAGCCTGGCATCCGGTATGATTTACATGGAACCAAGTTACACAATAAGAGACAAGCGGGAATTCCAGAGGGACACATGGAGAAGGCAAAGTGAAGATAAAGGCAGAGATTGGAGTAATGTAGCCACAGGCCAAGAAATGTCTGCAGCCACCACAAGCTAGAAGAGACAAGGAACAAATTCTCCCCTAGAGCCTCCAGAGGGACCATGGCCCTGCCTATACCTTGACCTCAGACTTCCAGCCTCTGGATCTGTAAGAGAAACACTTCCAAATGTGTGATAATCCATTACAACCTCCCTAAGAAACCTGCAAAGTAGATGTATTATTATCTCTACTTTCTAGATAGGACAATAGAGGTATAAGAGCTCAAAAAACTTGCTCAAGTTCCAGAACTAGTAAATAATTTAACAATAAATTAACCCAGGAAATGTGATTCTAAAGACAGTCCTTTTATAACCTCCATTGCAGACTCTTTCTGCCATACAGTCATTAAAGATAACAGTGTCATAGAGTAGCCATCTTTCCACATCAAAATGTGATTATGTAGAAAACAAGTCACAGAACAATATATAGGGATATTTTGGTAAGCACACATGGAACCTTACCTTATGAAAAGTTCATAGAGAGACCGAGTAAAGAACTAAAAGCAATAAATATCAACCCGATATCAAAAGAAAGGAAAATCCCCAGTAGCCAGAAACGAAGAAGGAATATAAAACCCAAGTGATAAGCATGTGAGTAAGGGCCGGGGGTTAATATCCATGAAGAAGCAAGAAGCTTAGTCTCACTTTTCTAAAGAAGACATCCAGATGGCCAACAGACACATGAAAAGATGCTCAACATCACTCATCATCAGGGAAATACGAATCAAAGCCACACTGAGATACCACCTCAGTGGCGGTCAGAGTGGCTAAAATGAACAAATCAGGAAACTACAAATGCTGGTGAGGATGTGGAGAAACAGGAACCCTCTTGCCCTGTTGGTGGGAATGCAAACTGGTGCAGCTGCTCTGGAAAACAGTGTGGAGGTTTCTCAAAAAACTAAAAATAGAGCTACCCTATAACCCAGTGATAGCACTGCTAGGAATTTACCCAAGGGATACAGGAGTGCTGATGCATAGTGGCATGTAGACCCCAATGTTTATAGCAGCACTTTCAACCATAGTCAAATTATGGGAAGAGTCTAAATGTCCATCAACTGATGACTGGATAAAGAAGATGTGGTTTATATATACAATATAATACTACTTGGCAACGAGAAAAAATGAAATCATGCCATTTGCAGCAACGTGGATGGAACTGGAAGGTATTATGCTGAGTGAAATAAGTCAGTCAGAGAAGGACGGATATCATATGTTTTCACTCATATGTGGATCTTGAGAAACTTAACAGAAGACTATGGGGGAAGGGAAGGGGAAAAATAGTTACAAACAGAGAGGGAGGGAGGCAAACCACAAGAGACTCTTAAATACAGAGAACAAACTGAGGGTGGATGCGGGGGTGAGGGGCATTGAGGAGGGCACTTGTTGGGATGAGCACTGGCTGTTGTATGTACGCCAATTCGACAATAAATTATATTCATACAAAAAAAAAAAAAGAAGCTTAGTCTCAGAATATACAACACAGGGAGTAGGAATTCAAACCTCCCACGAAGCCAGGACTCATGAAAAGCTATCCCTCAGTGAGGGGGGATGAGATACAAGCTCCACTTACTGGCTCAGGGAAGGGGCTCAGGAAAGGGTGAAGAAAGCTGGTCTGCACACTGTATAAGGGGAAAAGATCCCCCATTACAAACAGCAGCCCCAGGCCTGTTCCACACGTGTATGTAGGGGTCTGAAATCCCCTGCAGTATGGGAATCTCCAGCCAAGAAGTTAATGTAAAAACGGGCCTCATGGAAGTGAAACCCCCAGGCCTTCCCGCAAAAACAAACACAAAGCCCTTTAAAAATAAACTTTCTAAACCCTAAAACATACGGAACATTCTAAGGCACACAAACACACACACAAATAAGTACATTGTGACTGAAAATGAGCTCAAAATGGAAAATTACAAAGCGGTCACCATGAAGAAGAGTCGGCAGTCGCTGCAAACAGGAAGATTTCAGTGGTCAATAAAATGACAACCTGTAAGCGACTGTTAAATAATTATGTTTCCACTGATAAAATAAGAAGACTTGAAACCTTAAGGAAAGAATAGGCATTGTGTAAGAAGAACTAGTAGATCTGCAAATGACCAAACAGAACTTCTAGAAGTGAAAATCTAACATTCATCAGGTAAAAGAGCAGATTGGAGAAGCATGACCAGAACACAGATGTACGGAAATCATCCAAAATACAGCAATAAGAGATAAAGAGATGGAAGATAGGAGAGAGCAGTTAAGAGAGATGAGAAGATTAAAAATACATCTCATTAGAATCCCAGGAGAGAAATTAAAGAATGATGTAGAAGTCATAACCAAAATATAGCAGCTGAGAAATTGTGAGAATTGATGAAAGATAGAAGTATCAGGATCTAGGCAGAAAATAGCTTCCTCAAACTAGGTAATTGAGAAAAGTTTAATAAAGCAACGGTTTACAAAGGTGAGCTGCTTGGGTTTAGGAAATTAACAAGAGGTTCAGGAAATTAACAAGGGGTAGAGAAACACCCACCTGCTAGGAAGAGGAAGGAGTCTGAAAGGGCAAGGTGAGGGAGAGGTGACCAGAGCTCAAAAGAAATAGCTGCATGAACAAGGTCGTCCAGAACAGTAGCTGTGCCTTCAGTGAAGGGTTGCAGCCAACCCCTGGTAAATTAGCATGGATGATGCCCAGAATAAACACACCAACTTCACTCTCCTTAGCCCTTGGAGCCTCTGCTGGTGACTCACACTAACGGAACTCTATTGGAAGCAAAAGGCAAGAAGAGATGCAATCCACCCACTAACCTTCCCAGTTCAGGGTCTTCAAGTAAAGGCTTGCTAGAGGTCCTCACTGTAGCCCCAGGGTGCTTTATGTTTTCCTAAACCCTGCCCCACTTGTAAATAGCCCCTAGGCAGTGTACATAGGCAGTGTGCTACTGCTTCTTGCCAGAATTCTGACATCCTTCACTGGTAGGCGTGTGCCGTGCATGCATTATAAGTGGAAAGAAGAGAAAGGGGAGAAAATACGAAAGTCTATAAGTAAACATACTAAAGTGCTACCATTTTAGTGATTTGGATTCTTTTTCTTTTTAGTTACTAAATTTTCTAATTTTTCTACAGGGAACATGGAGTACAATGTTGCAAAACAGCAATCTTTTAATAATGCTAAAAGTCTACAGAAAATATGGATTCTTAATCAATTCATTCCCCACCAGATTGACATCATCCCTAACCCAGACTCCCTGCCTGATATCAGAGCTAGAGACACAAACAAATGATGTAGCTGAAAAAAAGAAGAAGAAGAAGAAGCAAGATTCAAACCAAGTATTGAAAAATTGTTTTGTAAATAGCAAAAGTTTTATAGACAGGGTTATATGGAGACTTGCTTAAACTCAGTAAAACGTAATCTCCCAACTGGGGCATGGCCAGGTTGTGGAGCTAACATCCAGGCCTGTGAAAGTCAGTAAGAAGTCCTGTGAAACCTAAAAGACAATTTTGTATTTAAAAAGACAACAATGAGGGGCGCCTGGGTGGCGCAGTCGGTTAAGCGTCCGACTTCAGCCAGGTCACGATCTCGCGGTCCGTGAGTTCGAGCCCCGCGTCGGGCTCTGGGCTGATGACTCAGAGCCTGGAGCCTGTTTCCGATTCTGTGTCTCCCTCTCTCTCTGCCCCTCCCCTGTTCATGCTCTGTCTCTCTCTGTCCCAAAAATAAATAAACGTTGAAAAAAAAAAATTAAAAAGACAACAATGAAATCTCATCTTTATCTAGAATGCTTCAAGAAATAGGTGCACCTTCACTGTGGCTAAAATTGAAGCTTGACGTTAAAATGTATAATGCTTGCTAGGTTTTTTGTTTTTTGTTTTTCGTTTTTTTTTATTAATCAACCCACATAGCTAATCATTGCTTGAAACTCAAATACCCATATGCTGAGGCTTGGGGTGACATCTGGCTTTTGATGGATTAGCAGGGAGGTCCTCATTTCATCTCTTGCGTCTGAACGTTGCTACCCGGAAAGTGACACATCCCTTGTCCAAATGCAGTAAACCGACCTGGATTCAGAGGAAAGAGCGCCATCTAGTGCAGCGCCACTCAGTCTAGCGGTTCATTGTGTGCTTCCCTCCCCCCCACCCCCGCCTTGCAGTTGATTGTTCCAGCTCAGACTAGCTCCTGAGATTAAAGATTTCAGCGGGGGTGGGGGTGGGAGGAACGGCTGGAGGAAAGGGAATCTATGGCCACAGACCAACACTTAACTATATTAAAAATCCCAAGTCTTTGGCGAAAACCATTTGTTCTTAACATCGTAATGCTATTAGGCAAGGATAATGATTGATAGAAGTCATTTTACTAGGCAGTCAGATACCAGTGTCAGTTTCTTGGAGTTTATATGAGAAATGACATCATCAGTACAATTCTCTGGTGAGGAGTGCAGAAGGAGTAGAGCCAGCTAGAATCCTTTGGTCCTTAACAGGAGCCACTACTTCCTGACACCCCATCCACACCCCTGGAGAGAATACCTAAATCCTGCTTTTGTCCTTTATCTGAGATAGAAATCTCTGTGCAGGTGGAGAGGAGGAGGCAGTGCAATCACCTGTGGTGAGCCTATAGTCCGCAGAAAGTAGACTTTTGTACATTTCAGGCAGGGCAGAATAATGGGCTTTCGCTTACAGAGCAGCAAGCAATGGGTCTTGGTGGGTCAGACAGGCTCACAGAAGATTCCACCAATCATTGACAGAAAACTTCACAAGGGACTAGCAGTCAGTCTCTTATGAGATGAAATGCAAATGCAGCTGTCTTTGGGCTATGAGTCAAACCCTGATTGGCATGCAAATGCACATATATTCCTTCCAGCTCTAAAATTCTATGGCAACTTACACCCACATTAAACTATGTGATAAAACACAGCTCAGAGCAGCATCAAAACCAGAGTTCCCTGAAATGCAAATCAAAACCACAATGAGATATCACCTCACACCTGCTAGGGTGTCTATTATCAAGAAGACAAAAGATAACAAATTCTGGCAAGGATATACAGGAAAGGAAACCCTTGTGCACCGTGGGTGGGAATGTAAATTGGCACAGCCACTGTGGAAAACAGTTCGGAGGTTCCTCAAAAAATTAAAAATAGAACTAGCCTATGATCCAGCAATCTTACTTGTGAATATACATCCAAAGGAAGTGAAATCACTATTTCAAAGAGATATCTGCACTTCTATCTTCATTGCAGCATTAATCACAATAGCCAATAGAAACAACCTAAGTGTCTATTGACAGATGAATGGAATTAAAATGTGGTATATATACACAATGGAATATTACTCAGTCTTTAACAAAGAGAGAAATTCTGCCGTTTCTGTCAACATGGATGAACCTGGAGGCCATTATGCCAGGAAAGTAAGTCAGACAGAAAAAGACAAATATTGTATGGTACCACTTATGTATGGACTGTTTAAAAAAAAAAACAACAACAAAAACAAAACTCAAACTCCTAGAAATAGGGAGCAGAATTGTTAGCTGAGGGGTAAGGGGATGGGAGAAGTTGGTCAAAGGGTACAAACTTTCAGTTACAAGATAAATAAACCCTGAAGATCTAATGTGCAGCATGGTGACTATAGCCAATAATACAGTGTTGTATACTTGAAATTTGCTGAGAGAGTAGATCTTTTTTTTTCTTATTATTAAATGTAATTTACTATCAAACTGGTTTCCATACAACACCCAGTGCTCATCCCAACAGGTGCCCTCCTCAATGCCCATCACCCACTTTCCCCTAGAGAGTAGACCTTAAGCATTTTCACCAAAGGGGAAGAAAAGATAATAATATGAGATGATGGATGTGTTAACCGGTAATGGGAATCTTTTTGCAACATATACATATACCAAATCGTCATGTTGTACACTTCAAACATATTACAATTTTATTTGTCAATGATACCCCAACAAGCTGGAGGGTAAAAACACAGAGTGCACTCAGCCTTTACTACAACTTCATGAATTCCTACCCTATCACCCAAAAGGCTGGAGGATTTTCTTCTTCAACAGCTGTGCCCTTGGGTCTATACATTTCCCTGGTTGTGTTAGTTCTCTCATTGTATCCTTTTTATTACAGAACTGAAACCTCAGGGTTTAGGAAACAAAAATCCCGGTGCCTCCACAAAGAAAGCTTATATACGTAGTAAGTAATTATAAAAATCCCACATTCCACACCTTTAATTGCTTTGTATTTCATTCTTCCTGCCCAGTTAAGAGTCAGCTCACCACTCATACTTTCACTCATTCATTTGTTGGATTTCCAGCCATCTGTGTTGGATCCTACCATCTGGCTGTCTTAGAGTGCAATGGCATAGAAGCTGGGTTTTATGGATTTCCAACCGAGTGAAGTGCTCTCTATTATTCCAGCAAAGTTTTAGTACTATGAACCGGCAGTATACTTGCAACTTTTGTTAACTCATCTTTGGGACTTTTACCCAAGATTAGACTGTGAAGAGTCTGTAACACATATTCAGCGAACCCCCAGTTTGGCTCGGTGCTGCTGACCACCTTTCCATTCCACGTCAGGACCAGAGAGAATCACACAGGCACACTGTTGTGTGGTGGGGAAGCAGGAGATCAAAAGCCTTCCACTCTCCGTGGTGCTTTGCAATCCCTCTATGTGTTCCACTCTCATTTCTCACACTCACGATGCCCTTCCTAAGTCCTCTTGTCTCACCATCTCCCCTCCTTCTGCACAGAGAGAAAAATGGGGATATGAGGAATGAACTCCTTTCATTTCCTGCTCTCCCATCTCCACCTCTTTGCCTCCACTCCTGACCACACCTCTGGCTCTGTCAGATGTTCCTCCTCTTATTCAGGACTAGTCTTTCCACCTGAGCTTCCATTCCAGCCTTTCCCACTTCCTCAGAGACCTTACCCTGAGAATGAAGGAATGAAGGAAGTGAGGGAGGGAGGAAGGAGGGAGAGAGGGAGAAATGGAGAAAGGGAAAGAGGGAGAAAGAAGCAAGGGAAGGAAATGAAAAGAACCGGAATGCAAAGGGAAGGGAAGGAGAGAGGAAGGGGAGGGGAGGGAGAGGGGAGGGAAGGGAAAGGCAGGAAAAACTCCCTTAAGACATTCCTCTGATTTTCACTCAATCTCTTTCCTTCCCACACAGACCAACTACCCATAAGAGTGTGCTCTCTACCCATGTCTCCGGTCTCTCGTGAACACAGTGCAGTCTAGATTCAGTCTCCACCACCTCACTGAGCCCTAACTGAAGTACTTTTGTGGGACTGTATGGGTGGTGCATGAGGCAGTGCCTGGCATAGGGTTAAAGCTCAGTAAGAAACTTCTCTGGCCAACCTGCCCCTAATTTGTCAACTAGATAGGAGCTCTCCAGTTCTTCCTTTACTGGACTTCTCTCCATCAGTGATGCCTCCTTCTCTGAGCTCTCCCCTATTTGCTTCCAGCTTTCTTCTCTCTCCTGGAGCTTCTCCTCCTTCTGACCACTCCTTATGTCTCCTTTTCAGTATCCTACCCCCTCTATGCCTTAAAATAGGACCCCTTTTAGTCTTCATCTCTTGGCTGAATACTCTTGTTGGGTGACTCGATCAATTCCCACAAAAGCTTTACCATTTTCATTTCATTTGACAAATATGTAATGAGTTCCTACTACTTGCCAGTTCTATATTCCTCCCCACTGGATATCTCCATTGGAATGATACACACACACACACACACACACACACACACACACAAATTATTCCTCATTCTGTACTTCTGGTTTAAGTAAATGAGGCCACCCATCAACCAAGTAAATCAAGTGAGAAACTTAGCAATAGTGTTAAAATTGCCTTTCACCTGTCCCACATCCAAAGAGTCACTGGGTCCTGTGGATTCTACCTCCTCACCTCCCTAGAATCCCTCCCCTCCTCTCTAGTCCACTGGTTGGCTTCAGTTCACACCTCATCCTTTCTCGTCTGAGTTCCCGCAGCAGCCTCTTAACTGGTTTCTCATGTTCATCTTAGTTGCCGCCAAGCCATTCTCCACACTGGCCTTTCTAAACCATGATCTAATAACAGCACTTCTCTGTCTAAAAATAATCTGGTGGATCTCCCTGCCCCAGTACAAAATCCAAACCCGTCAAAGTGCCAGTGGTCTGGCTCCCACCTCCCTGTCCACTCTCATCTTGGCACCCACTCTCCTGCTTCTATTCGGTGCCTGTGGTTTCCCATGCTCTTTCATTCCTCTGTGACTCGACACACCAGCACCTCTACTCTGATCCTCTTCCCCTCCTCCTTTTTGTTCAGGTTTGTGCTCATCTCCAGACTCAGATCAGTTGTCACTCCCTTCAGAATATTTTCTCTGTCCTTCCCCTAATATCCTCAGTCTGAAATAGGTGCCGCTTTCTAGGGAATCCCAATGTGCTCTGTGTTTCCCTCTACCCTATTTACATTTACATATCCATATCCCCTGTGTTTTAGGCTACACTGTAGTTTCCCTGAGGCAAGGGGTCATTGATATTTGGTATCAATAGTACCTATCACGGTGCCTAAAACATAGTAGGTAAATCAATAAATAGACGTTGAATAAATTTTTGTAGAGTGAAAACATTACCAAGCTTTCCCTGGGCTTACTAGCCATGGCACCAATGAAGTCATAGTAACAATATTAAATCAAAGTCCAGTGAATTTAGGCCCCATCTTTTCATGTTAGATTTCAGACTCTGCAAATACACGTGCATATGCACATCGTGCACACACAGTGAAAAGTGCCCAGAAACTGCTGACACATGATTCATTCTGCTTGTAAGAGCTCCCTGTTCCACCTGACCTCACCAGCAGCTCCATCAGTCACAGACAGTCCAAACAGTCACCCGTTTCTGGCACCACCACTGGTGCCCTCAAGCCTTCATGATGGTGGTTCTCGGCAAAGGAAGAGAGAAGGAAGTAAGCAGAGAAAGCCTATCTCCTCTATTAAAGATGCCCCAAAACAATGCAATTTGTGCTATAATTTTATTACACACCTGTGAGTAAAACATCTTTTTACCACTAGTTTGTCCACCGCTGCTCTGCATGGGGCCCCAGGTAGGATCAATGAGGGTTGTTATCTGAGAGAAATCTGAGTATTGGACAATAGGCTGACTTAGTCACTTGTCCTTTCCAAACATTATGGCACTCTTTACAGAGGAATCTCATCTGTCTGGTTCCTCTCTCCCTCTGTCCTGCCCCAATGGTTCTGAGATATGGCTGATTCTCACCTACACCAAACATGACACCTATCTTCACTACACCATGCCTCAGACACTGTGCTCTCATGGGGCACAAATGGTCAATAAGACAGACAGGCCATCACGGAGGCAACATAGAGGTGAAGGGTAGGGTGCTGGAGCTGTGCCGCCTGAGTTTACATCATGGCCCTACCACCTTCTAGCTTGTGTGACCTTGAACAAAATACTTTACCTCTCAGTGCCTCAGTCTCTCCATCTGTAACAGGTGCTAATATAGCACCTACTTTATAGGGTTGTTATAACGAACGAGTTAATTTATGTTAAACAGCATTGTCTGTCACACACCAAGTACTCTATAAAAGTTATCCACTATTGTTATAGTCTAGCCAGAGACAAACAATATAAAATAAACAGACAACTAAGCCAAGTAATTACTAGCTGTAATAAGTGCTAAGAAGGGAAGGAGCCAGCCGCACAAATAGCTGGGAGTACAAAATTCCTGGCAGGGAGACAGAAGGAACAGCGGGTACAGAGTCCCTGAAAGGGAAAGGAGTTTGGTGAATCCTAACACTGAATGAGAGTTGGTGAGCAGAGCAGAGTAAGCCAGGCTCAGAACAGCGCAGGAAGAGGAGAGGGAAGATCAGATTGTGTGAGGCTGATGGGCTGCAGCAGAAAATTTCAATTTCGTTCTATGTCAAATGGAAAGCCATTGGAGGGTTTTAAACGTTATCTGATCTACATGTTTTAAGATTGCTCTGACTAATGGACTGAAGGGTAAGCAAGAGTAGAAACAGGAAGATAATTAGGAGGTTATTACAGTCGTCCCGAATAGAGATGGCAGTGGCTGGCACTAGGGGGTGGCAGTGGAGATACAAAATTCAATGGTCTAGAGTGTTATCTGCAGAGAAAATGCAGTGGACTCTGCAACAGGACAGAGCTGGCTGAAGCATTAAAGGTTAAGAGAAGGCGAATCGTCTCCCTACTGTAACCTGAAAGAGAGAGAGGCCTTTATTTGTAAACATGGTTTTCCATGGGAGACATACAGTCACTACTGTCCATAACACAGAGCAATGATTTACTGAGAGCCTACATAGGATAGAGCTCTGGGGTTGGTAGAAATGACTTTGCTCCAGGATAGATGCACAGATAACTTCTTTTTTCCTTTGATACATGTGCCTGAAAACACTATTTGTAAGTCATCAGAATTATATTTATAAATCTTCTAAATAATAAAAAGGCAAACAAAATAGGTATTAGCTGTAATAATCATAAAAGAATTAACTGATATGTTTTAGGTCAATTACAGAACAATAGACTCATATTTTATAGGTCATATGTGTTCTGTAGTTCTTTGTGGGCCCTTCTCTTGTAAATATATACAGTATATTTATGAATATTTTATAGAAATCATATCATTTTGTTTGAAATGATTAGATTAATTTTACCGTATTTTCCTTTGTAAATATTGACGACCATAGACATGACTGCTTTTTATGTTACACTCTTACTCAAGAATTGTATCCCCAAAAAGGTAAATGAAATTCCCTTTGTGAGAACATTTAGAAACCCACTCTGGCAAAAGCGGGACCTGTCGATGATCTCTATTTACCTTTCCCTGGCTCAGAGTGACACATGACAGAAGTTTTAAAGTCATTGTTGAATGTCTTCATTTCTCTGCTCCCAAAAAGTTTTCTCTCTCATAATCTCTTGTCACTAAAAAAGTAGGGTCCATCTAAGAATAGTATTACAAAAACATTGCGAGTGCAAGAAAAATAATCTAATCAAACCAGCATACGTTTATCGAATAACTAATACTCAAACTCCCTTCTCTGTATGTTTCACTTCCAAACTTCTTTAGTTCACACCAACCAAAAATAAAGTACATGTGGATTGGGCCACCTAAGTAAGAGAATACTTACTTAAATAGAGGAGGGGAGAGGTAGAGTCACAGAAAAATAAAGGAAAAGAAAAGAAAACCAGTCAAACCAGAGCAGGAGCTACCGGCGCCCTGTCCACTTCTCTCAGGATGGTTTTCAAGATAAAAAGTCAAGAGAATTAACATTTGTTGCATGTATGCACTCAGGGAAGGTGAAGCTAATGTGAAAGCAAATGACCTTTTTAGGAGGGTCACGTTTCTTACCATCCATAGACCAGGCAAATTCAGCAAGTGAGTGGAATAATACAATAAGAAGAAGAAGCAGAGCCAGCACTGGGAGATTAGGACAGAGTGCATGAGAAGTCAAGTCAATTTCCATTTATTCAGTCAATGCATGGATGAAGACTAGCAGACGGGAAGCCAGCCAAGGGACTCAAGGTTAAAATGTATACCTTGAGTTAAACATTATGCAGACAATAATTCACAAGTTTTTGGCTGTTTCAAAGTGTCTGAACTAGAAGTTTCTCAAATCCATTGCTGAGCTAGGAATTCTATACACTAAGTTCATAAACATATAAGAGAGAGGATGGGGTTGGAGGAGACTGCATGTCTCCAAAATGGTCATCTTTCATGTTTACATGTAGAGGATGATCTGCTTCTTGGCTAGCTTGATGTTAAGGATCTATTTCACCCATTTGGTCAATATCCAAGATGGCAGGCCTAACTGATTGTCTAAGACAATGGCTCCCAGGGCCAGACTGAAAGCTAGCCAAAGTGCAGGGAAATTATCAAATTTAAATGAAAGCAGGTTTAAAATGGCTATTTTTATATGTGGCACATCATTTTTGAATGCTAAGAAAAAAATCAGTTTAGGGAAGGAAAGTAGGAGTAGAGATGAATATGCTGCTATTAGAAATCCCAACAGAATAACAGGATGCCCATCCCCCCAAAACAAATTTTGAGGAAAGACCCAACTGGTCTCCCTGCTTTTGCCCCGTGCCCCTATAATCTATTCTCAACACAGAATCCAGATAATTATATTAAACACACGTCATATCATGCCCCTCATTTCTTCTAAACCTTCCAATGACTTCTGATATCTTTCAGAGTAATTGCCAAACCTGTAGGGCCCCCAAATGATGTTAAATGGTGAGGACAAGAATAGAAAGCTCCAAAGGACACTTACCCCTTTTTTGGCTCCCCAGTATCTGTGCATCCTTCCCATATAGGATAAATTATCTGCATGGTACGGTCCTTAGTAGGAGGCAGGGCCTACAGCAATGGAAAGAGGGACTGTTCCCTGTCCCTACTCTCTAACCAGTGGAGCAATCTCATGACCCAGGCTAGGCCAGTCTGGTCTGCATTTTTGTAATACTTCCTCAAGATTCAAAGATGGACACTATTTGCAATGATAGAATCAAGGGTAGAGTGGCTGTCATGCTGTATAGGTGGCACCAGCAGTAGGCTGTCCGTCTTCAGTGGTACCACAGTAGCATCCTAACCAGACTGTTCCTGTGCATGACCCTTGCCTTTTGAGCTTTCTTTGGCTCCTGCTCATTTTCTGAGGCTGGTTCTATAACCTCTCCTTTGATTCTGAGAGTTGCTATGAACCTCCAATAAATCTCTTCTCTGCTTAGATTAGCCAGAGTCATTTTCTGTTGTTTAAAACCAAGACTCATGACCAGTAAAATAAGCTTTGTTGCACATTAATGAATCCTTGAATATAAGAGGGCAAAACTGGAGTCTAGTAGTGTGTGCAGAGAGCCAGCTGGCTCTGAATAAAATAGACAGAACTAAGTTTCTTGTAGCACCCAAGGAGGGGTTGCTTACAATGCAATCTTAAAATTTTTTTTTTCAACTTTTTATTTATTTTTGGGACAGAGAGAGACAGAGCATGAACGGGGGAGGGGCAGAGAGAGAGGGAGACACAGAATCGGAAACAGGCTCCAGGCTCTGAGCCATCAGCCCAGAGCCCGACGCGGGGCTCGAACTCCCGGACCGCGAGATCGTGACCTGGCTGAAGTCGGAGGCTTAACCGACTGCGCCACCCAGGCGCCCCTACAATGCGATCTTAAAGGAGAGAGAAGAGTCTGAGTAGTAGGGCTGAGTAACCCATGAAAGAAAGGGATCAGGGAAAAAAATTCCAATGAGCAGCAAGAGGAAAGGCAAAGGGAAGTGAAATTGTAAAAGCTTAATCTAAATGGCCATACCTTTTAGAACCCCCCCTCCTGCCTGCATCTTATCTGCCCATAGTTCCTTTTCTTACTATAACTACTCTGTGAAAGTTAGCAGTTCCAAAGCTTCAGGTGAGATGTCATTTGCTACAGCTGAATAAAATAAAATATTTTTTTAAATCAAGACCTAAGTAAATCTGACTTGAAAACAAAATGCTGTGGAATATGGGGCATGCATTCTGTTTCTACAGGACTATCGATAGTCTTTGTCATTTGGTTGAGTAATCAATTTATTTTATTGCTTGTTGGCCATTACTCAGAGATCGATTTACTGAAACATGAAACACTGGAATAGTCAACAAAGAATGCTACATTTACGAGGTGAGTACTGTTGGGAACTGTGCAAATACCACAGGGAAGTCCCTGTATTACTCAAGTCTCACGTCCCGCATCCCTCTCTGGCCCTGTCTCTGGCCCTCAGCATCTTTTCCTAGTCTCTTCTCCACGTCCCTGTCTCCCTCCATCTGTGTATGTCTGCCTGTTTCTGCTTTGTCAATCCTCACCTCATGTTCAAAAAGGGTTTATTGCATCTCATAAATAGCAAGGTAACATAGATTCAAAGTGGATAAGAAAGGAAAAGAAAAAGAAAAGAAAGATACAGACTAGGGTCAGAAAGAAACTAATACAAAAATACATAATACGTATTTGCAAATGGCATATCTGATCAAGGGCTAATATCCAAAATCTATAAACAACTTATCAAACTCAACACACCAAAAAACAAATAATCCAGTGAAGAAATGGGCAGAAGACATGAATTGACACTTTTCAAAGAAGACATCCAGTTGGCTAACAGAACTTGAAATGATGCTCAACATCACTCATCATCGGGGAAATACAAATGAAAACCATGATGAGATACCACTTCACACTTGTCAGAATGGCTAAAATTAACAACACAAGAAACAACAGGTGTTGGTGAGGATGCAGAAAAAGGGGAACCATCTTGCACTGTTGGTGGGAATGCAAACCGGTACAGCCTTCTGGAGAACACTATGGAGGTTCCTCAAAAAAACTAAAAATAGAACTACCCTATGATCCAACAACTGCACTATTAGTTATTTACCCAAAGGATACAAAAATACAGATTTGAAGGGGTTACTGACCCCAATGTTTATAGCAGCATTAGTAACAATAATCAAACTATGGAGAGAGCTCACTGATGAATGGATAAAGAAGATGGTGTGTGTGTGTGTGTGTGTGTGTGTGTGTGTGTGTGTGTGTTACTCAGCCATTGAAAAGAATAAAATCTTGCCACTTGAAACAACGTAGATGGAGCGACAATGTATTAAGTTAAGCAAAAGAAATCAATCAGGTAAGACAAATACTGTATGATTTCACTCATATATGGAATTTAAGAAACAAAACAGATGAACATATGGGAAGAGGAGGGAGAGAGAAGAGAGGGAAACAAACTACAAGAGACTCTTAATGATAGAGAACAAACTGTGGGTTGATGGAGGGAAGGATTTGGGAGATGGGTTAGATGGGTGATGGGTACCAAAGGAAGGTACTTAGGATGAGCATTGGGTATTGTATGTAAATGATGAATCACTGAATTCTACTCCGAAATCAATATTGCACTGTATATTAACTAAATTTTTTTAAATAATAAAATTAAATAAAAATAAATCTCTTGCCAAAGGAAATGACTTCCTTTGCAACAGAATGTGGAGATCAAGCCTAAAGGAGGTCTCAAAAACAGTGGAGATTGTACTGCGTGGTATAATAAAAATATATATATTTAGTTAAAAAAATGAATACTATGAAGCCGTACTCATAAGCCATGGATGCCATCAATTTTATCCGCACTGTCTAGCAGTCATTTCGAAGATGGAAATACAATTGGTGTTCATAAGATAAAATTATACCAATTGCTCAAGCTTCCTAAATCTGCATAGTAACATAATTTATGAAAATGATGCATCACAATGGCACAATTTATCAGAAAATCCCTCCACCTCAGAAATGGCCCTGCCGCATTTAATAAGCAGAAATAACTGGCAGAGAGTTCACTCACCTTCCCTGGCTGGATGAGCTGGTTTCCCAGTGTGCTTAATGGGAGTATTGCTTCACACAGCAGGTAATAAATTTGTGGAATTCATTACCCCCGGGAGGAGGTGCAGGCAGGAAATAGAAATGGATTCAAAAAGGATTGGTCAAATTTATAAGAGGTAAATCCATAAATGGCTCTTATTTTGTTTGCATTTAATAATATTTTATACTGTGATCAGCCCATCCCTCTTACCTACTATCCTAAGTGCATCCTTACAGCTCCTTACCTTTCCAGTAAGACTTCTGACGTTACATATAATACTTGATTAATATATTGATTAATATACAGAAATACTGTATTTTTTATTCTTTGTTTAGTAGAAATATACTTCAAATTTCAGTAACTGTTCAAATATAGATGTTTTAGCAGTCTTCACATTATCAGCCTATTTTATAACACTTCACAACACATAATTAAATTAGTAATTACAATGGTGTAGTCCCAACTAATACCCTTTAATTATGTAATTATTAGAACAAATTAATACTTGTTTTATTATATAATAATTAAAACAAATTAATTATGTTTTGACAACCGACTTTACTAAACCTGGCTCTGGGAAGATTTGGGAAACTTTCTTATTGCTCAAGGCCCAAAAGGGAGTGAAGAAGGTAATTAGGGTTGGATTAAGCTTGACTGACACTTTGGATGGGCAAGGGCAAGTTATGTCTCTGCTGTGTCCTGTAGCAGCAAGCCCCACTCTATCCCATGATTCTGCCTTCCTGGAAGAAGGGAGATACATGGTGAGTCTCTAAAGGAAACCAGCACATCTCTGCCGTCACCACTCTAGGGATCACCCATAAATATGCAATGTGGCAGTTCTGGGAACCAGACACTGCTCAGCCAGACCTGGGCATTGTATACCCTTTCAAAAGTCTCTGAGCGTTAATGATGAGAGACAGATTCTGCTGGGCTTCAGGTCACTTTCTTCTCTTCAATCTGGGGAAATTGTGGAGCACTAATGAAGTCCTTGAGTGGCTGGGAAAAGGTAACCAGAAGCCACAAGCCTCACTTGTGTTTTAGGGAAAGAACTTCTGGGCACCCAGGGAAGGTATCGATATCAAGGTATCTTGTTTGTACGAGGAGGCACCGAGGTTCACATTGATGGGATTATTTGGCACTTCTAAATGGGATGATTTTGGAGGTGGGAATGAGTGTCATAAACATAGTTTTGCATCAATTAAAGATCTACTTTTTTATGTGTTGGGATTTTTTGTAGCTGTTAACTAACACAGCAGAGGCAGGTCTCATGATCAAATACAAACCAGAAAAAGAAGCTGGTACTATCCTGGTATACCTTCCCATGAGTCTTGCTGGGGCTTGCTCTGAGCCTGATTAAATTGGAATATCACCTCAGACAAATTCCTTACCTCCTCTACATCTTCCTCATGCATAAAATCAGGCAATTAGACTAAGTTATCTTGAAGGATTCTTCCAGCTCCAAGCTCCCATCTCTCTGGCCTGGGCTCATGGTTCTGCTGGTATAAAAAAGTGCTAAGGGTGCTCCTGCCTACTACCTGTTAAACTTGCATGATGCTCCTAAGTAATGATTTTTCTCCTGGTAGCAATAAAGTCATGCTCATTTTACCAGAATATTCTTTTTTTTTAATTTGAGAGAGAGAGAGAGAGAGAGAGAGAGAGAGAGAGAAATCATGAGTGAGAAAGAAGGGCAGAGGGAGAGAGAATCTCAAGCAGATTCCATGCTCAGCATGGAGACCAACGTGGGGCCTGATCCCATGAGAGATCATGACCTGAGCTGAAATCAAGAGTCAGACACTCAAACTATTGAGCCACCCAGGCACCCCCACCCCCAGAATATTCTTGATGAAATGTAAAAACAGGTTTCTATACACTAACATTTGTATTTAGCAAGAATTGTTTGCATGTTTTTAGGGACGTACCATGAAAGAGTTGGGAAAGCAAATGCAGGCTACTCACCTTCCTTCTCTTCAAAATGAAGATGAAAAGGACACCTGTCTCAAGGTGTTGTAAAGATCATATGAATTCATACTTAGTCACCATGGTGTCTTGTGTAAACAATGCTATGAATGCTATGGTGAGCATTACCATGAAGTGACCATAATTATCTTTGCACAGAAGAAAAAACTAAGGTTTAGAGAGGTGAAGAAGATTCCTCAAGGCTACATAATTATGACATGGTGGACTGGTTTTTAAACACACAAATATTTGATTCCACAACTCAATATCTTAACCCAGTGTATGTATGAGTTGTTTGGTTTTGCAATCCTCAACGTGTAGGCTTTGTAGTCAGACAGACAGAGATGTAAACAAATAATGACTACCACACACAAGCAATGATTCTAGATTATAACTCGTTTTTCTGGGCTTTGGCATCCTCATCCATGAGGATTAAAGGAGATTATATATAGAAAGCACCTAACACATGGTAGACCTTCAACAGATGGCAGTTTTCATCCTGAGATTGTAAGTCCTTAAAACAGACCCTGAGAAAAGGGTTTGCATGTAGTAGTTTATTTGGGAGGTGATCCTCAGAAGTACAAATAGTGGTTGGGGAAAGTAGGACAAGGAAGAGAGAAGAGTCAGTAACGTATTTATTAGTGGCTCAAGCCCATCTACACCATCTGAGAAAATGTGAAAGCCAGCTCAGAATCATCCCATTAAAGCAGTGGTTCTCAAACTTGAGGACACAGGAATCTCCTGGAGAGCTTGTTAACACAGATTGATGGGTTCCATTCTCAGAGTTTCCCATTCAGTAGGTCTGGGATGGGGCACAAGAATTTGCATTTCTAACAAGTTCCCAGATGATGCTGATATTGCTTGCTGCTCCAGGGGCCACAATTTGAGAACCACTGTTTAAAAAGATGGGAGACTGGGGCATCAAGCCACTGACCGACTGACTGAGATGCCCCACTGTTCGAGAATAAAACTAACACACACATATTTCTGGGTTGACCTACAGTGGTGAAGCAAGTTTGAGCAGCACCAAATCAAGTTTTCAGGCACAGCAAGAGAGAAACAGATGTTACAAGTAGGAAGCAACTATCTCCCACAGCAGTTGATGAACCCAGGTAAGCTGAGGGGAAGAGGCAGGGCATCAATAATACCTGCTATACTTTCTCTTCATTATTGTTGCTGCATTTGTGGTCATTATTAGTCTTTAGACTGAAAGGCTATCGTCTCAAGGTCATTGGTGGAGAAATCTCTGAACCCACTGGTTATAAAGGCAGAAAACACCCTCACCCTGAGGCTGATAGCAGCCATGAAGGACTCTTCCAGGTCAGTAATTCATTCATCGAATCAAAGAAATGAGGAGGAGAGAAGTGAAGCCAATTCCTGAGTAATTATCAGTGAGTGATTGCAATGACCAGCAGACCCACTGAAACCCAATGCAAACTTCTGACCCCACTGAGGAACTTGCAGGCTGCAAAGAGTATACATTTTACATGCAAATCACGCAGAGCTCAGAGCTCCCCCACATGCTCTTTGTGCCCTGTGGAGAAAATGGCTAACACTGGTGATAAAATGGGACTGCTCCATTATTCTGTTCCGCATCTACATTTAATTGTCAACATTGCAATAGCTTTAACTGCAAATAAGCACAGTCTCATTGCCCATCAATTGTTTGATGGAAGGAAAACAGGCAATTTGGAGATGATTCTAAGATGAGAAACATCATTATTATCTTTTCGTATGAGATTCTGGTTTCATTCTTCACTTCCCTTGCCCTCTCCTCAGTGATTACATTTTCCCACAAATTCAACATCAAAATACTACAGCCCATACAAAATATTCCAGCATTCATCTGAGTCCTGAGGGTTTCATTTACTAATTTCAGATATCTGTACTAGCATTTTTTCTTTCCTCAAAACACTTCATATCTCTTAATCTATTCATCCTCATAACAGTGCCTTGAGCTTGGGGAGTCGCAGAACTATTTGCAAAAGAGGAAACTGAGGCACACAATAGCAAACTGACTTGCCCAGAAGCTAACTGGCACTGATAGACCTGATTCATGCAAAACTGCTGAGTGTTGCATTCAATTTTGCTCATGCTGTTAGAAAATCTTTGCACATATTAATCAATGAGTATAGAGAGTTCCTCACAGTTCCTCTTCCCTTTAATCAAGCTAGGAGCAGAGCTCTGCTCAATGCCCCACATAAGATATGTGGTTCAAAAACTAAAATTACCCCTGGAGAATTCCACGAGTTTCTAGAGGAAGTAGGAAGGAAAGTAGAAGAGCAGAGATGGGGTGTCGAAAAGGTGTAGCAGAAGCATAAAAGAATGGAGAAACATGGAAGGAAAAGACTTCCCCAGACTAGAATAAGACTCTGTGAAATTCAGGAAGAGTGGAAAGAGGGAGCTGTGTCCTAAATCAGCAGGGATCCAGACTCCTCCTTCCTGGCATTGCAGCCAAGGAGGAAGCAACACCCTGAGAAGAAAGTGCTGTGGGTGCAGGACACCCTACGTACAGACCCTGGACTCACATAGATTTTCAGAGTCTCAGCATATTCAGGAAGCAACAGTTTCCCAACACTTGAAAGGATCTTGAGGACAAAGACATAGGATGTCTCAGCTTAGAGACAGATGACCAGTCTCTAGAGGTTCCCCAATCTCCTTATGTCCCAAACCTGGCACCAAATAACACCTGCAACACTGAAGCAAATCCATGAGGCAGAGGCCAGGAGTGGGAGGCAGTGTAAAAGGGGAACCCTCAGAATGCTGAGTATCAATTGTCTATCAGAGTAAGAGTGAATTATAGGATATAAAGTGCTATTTCACACACTTGGAGTTTGGGGCTAGCTTCAAATCTGTTACATATCTGTTATTGCTTTAGTACCGGCAACGTTCTTGAACCAGGGAAAGTCTTAGGGAAAAGAAGTGAAGATTTCTCTGATTCTTCCACCCCAAAATTCTGGTGCCCCCTCCAGGTCTTTCCTCTGCTCCCTCCTGGTTCCATGGCTGCATCTACCTGGATGCTTGCTCAAGACACACCTTCTACTACCACCATCAAAACACCACCTTGTAGTACCAACTAGATTATCTAATAATCATTGTCAGTCATCTCCCCACCCAACCTCTAGGGTATAGAATACACAAATTTCCATCAGCATGACTTCCATCAGAAGCAGTAGATCACTGTGCAGAAATTCTCAGATGAGGATGTAGGAGGGGGGTAATGCAGGGATCTAAATAGAGAGGGACAGAGGTGAGATAGGAACTACTAGTGGTCACCAAAATGGACATGGGTTTGAATACCACCACCCCAGTACAGGAAGAGCATCTTCAAACTCTAGACATGGCCACTGGAGTGCTGTAGACATATGAGCCCTGCGGGACAAAAGGTTCAGAACCACTGTATTATGTTAAGTCATAAAGCCTTGGAACTATGGAAAGCCAGGAGAACAGAGTAGATCCCGACTCTACCGTATACATCTGTGTGACTTAGGATGAGTGTCACAGATAATTGTTCTGTCACACAGGAATACTAATATGATCAGCAGTACCATCTCATCATCATCATCTCCCCTACTACTACTTACAGCTAACATTTGCTGACAATTTCTAATGGAGCAGATATTGTTTTAAGTGCCTTTAAGCTGCACACAAACTGTTTGTCATATTATCTTTATCACTAGTTTCATATGAGGATTTAAGGCACAGAAAGGTTCAATGGCTTGCCCAACAAGATAGTCGTTGCAAGGGCGCCTGAGTGGCTCAGTTGGTTAAGCGTCCAACTTCGGCTCCAGTCATGATCTCACACTTCTGTGGCTTTGAGCTCCAGGTCGGGCTTTGTGCTGACAGCTCAGAGCCTGGAGCCTGCTTCAGATTCTGTGTCTCCCTCTCTCTCTGCCCCTCCCCCACTCATGCTCTGTCTCTGCCTCTCTCAAAAATGAATAAACATTAAAAAAAACCTTTTTTTAAAGACAGTCAGTTGCAGATACAGAGAGAAAACCCCATAGTATGAAGTGAGAACTCTGAACCACACTGCTATACTGTGCAGCAGAGGATTATAGGAGACAATCCAGAACTGTGTTACATCTAGTATAAAGCCATGCAAAGGGGATACAATCATGGGAAAAAACAAGTTCCTTCCCAATCCATGAAAGACTGGTCAGGGTTCTTGGTTGCAAATATGCAACATATCCCTGTAAACCTAAGCAGAAAGGGAATTTACCCAAAGGATTTTGAGTGATTCAGAGTCATAGAAAAACCTGGCAAACAAGACTAGATTGGACACTAAGGGTAGTGATCTATAGTGAGGACCCTGCCATAAAAGTAATCCACTCAGGACCCACCATCAGCACACTGACCATGGCTTGTTGAGCTTTGTTCACCACACTAGACATTCCCTGTCATGATGCCTAACTCAGTCACAGCCATCAGTAAGAATGTCTGTCTGACGACATAACCCACTTCCCACCTTTCGCCTCTCATTCAGGTTCTAAGGGATCATTCAAAAGCAGATGATTGGCCACGCTTAGGTCACAGGTTTGCTCCATATCTTGCTAGAGATCTGTAGCCGTCAGCTATTGCCACAATAATGCTATATAACAAACCACCCTAAAACCCAAGACCTTACAACAATAAGCATTTACTTTCCTGGATCACTACAGGTCAGCTGGAGTAGCTCTGCTTCAGACTGCAGATCAGTCAGGGTCAGGTCTGCTCCATGAGTCTCTCATCCTCTTCGGATCAAAGGCTATATGAAGCATATTTTTCTCATGTACAATGCCATCAGTGCAAAAGCATAAGCTGAAGTTCATGATGCCTCTTGAGGCCTTGGCTTCAAACTAACATACTGCCCCATTCTACTGATATTCCATTAGCAAAAGCAAAGTCACAAGTTTTGTGACCAATCCCAACATCAATAGGAAAATACACTCTCCCCACTTTAATGGAGGAGACTACAAAGTCACATGATAAAGGTCATGGATGTACATAGTTCTAACACAGAAAAGTGTAGTGTATTGTGAATTCACTCTATCACACGGGCCAAAAAGAAGGAATGTGTTTCTGTTCCCCAAGAAGTAGAAAGGGTGTTCCCCTTCTACTCCACCAAGATCAAGCAAATCCACTACTCATTCCAGGGAAGAGGCCTTTTGGAGTAAGAAACCTCAGAAATGAGAAATCCTACTTCACACAATAAGTTATAATCTCAACACAAGGTCCAGCTTAGGGTCAACATTATATTGCAAGTGTTTGAAGATGTGGACTTACATTCAGTGTATTTCAGCCTGTGATACCCATCAATTGTGTTATTTCCCTGGATGATTTTTTTTTCAATTTTTATTAGAAATGACAGCTCTTTTATTAAAAAATCAGGAAATATTATATTGAAAAAATGCAAGCAACAGTAATCAGGTGTTAAAGGATATGAAAGTACTATCTTGTGATAGAGAACTAACCATATCTTTAGAGGATTTGTGGTTTGAGTGGTTTATTAAGTCTGACACCAGGCCTACAATTACCACCAATTATTTGGTCATAGTGTCAGTTCCATTTAAAGTGAGAAAGACAGGGATGACAACAGCTTATTTTTAATAACTGATTTCAGGAAAAAAAAAACATTTTATGTCCAATTGTTACTTCCTCACCTCCTGATCTCCAAATAAAAGACTTGTACCTGTGGGGCTACTGGCATCAGCCCCAACCCTGGAGAGCAATCACAAGATGCTATTACAGCTTGACAGTAACTTACGTATTCGCTCCACTGCCCACCCATCCTACAAACACATAAGTGCACCCACCAGGTGCTAGCCCCTACAGTAAATTCCTCCCAAACATGCCGCATTCAACTGAAATGCTGAATCTGAAAAATCCCACCACGTTGCTAAGAGGGCCTTCATCCTCGGAGCAGAAAGAGACTTCTTAGTGTCTCGTGTTGTGGTGCTTACGTATGAGGAAATGCATCCTTCCAGATCTACAGATCCACCCCTCTTTACTCATTTAATAAAGAATTGAGTGCTTTTGTTGGGTTACTTGCCTTGCAAGCTGTGGGATGAACAAATGGCTCTCAGGTCCCAGGAACATTAGCGGGACAGCATCTTACCCCTCACGAGTTAGCGTAGGCCACTAGGGGAGTATAACTCCGAATACAAAGTTGCCACACTTAAATGAAGTCTCTTTTTAAAAATCCACATTTCTTTCTATCTCAAGAAACAATCTCCCACAAATTACATCAAATTTGTGTAATTTATGGGCTAAGTATTTTATGCCTTAATCTACTTTTAGGCACTTGTGTTTAATACTATATTCAAACCTTTCCCCACCCCCCACCAAGTTTTTTGCTTGAGTTGACTTTAGTTTTTTTCCCTAATCCCTTAACTTACTTCTATGATTCTGGCAACTAAACAACAGCAACAATGAAAACCCAGAAAGCATAAATTTAAGAAATTTTAACCATCCCATCCACTAAGGTGACCGGAGAAATAAGGCATCTAGATTCAATTTTGACATAAAGTGCTACTACTGGTAAGAGATTCGACTGGGGTCATCTTTTCCAAATGTGGTCAGTTGTGATGGAGTAGGAGAGAAAGAAGAGATGAGGGAAGGAGGAGGACATGGGGGAGAAGTCTGTATATTCTTATTTAAACAGACAAGCCAACAAAGACTGAGGAGGACCTTTAAACCTTTTGGTAAAGGCTTCCCACTTGAGGCAACACATGTCATCGTCTGTCTCAAGCTCTGAGCCTCTCTTCAGGATGAATACAGCTGCTTCAGGAGACAGAGACTGAAATAGAAAACCAGCCTTGGTGATGAAATGTGACAACTTGCTTAAGAAAAGACATGTTTGATGTGTTTTCCAACTAGATGTTTCTAAAATTTATGGCAGTTTCAGACAAGATTTCCAAAGAAGTTCTTTCTCTTACTCATTTCAAGCCTCTGAATCTATAATACCCTTATCACTGCTGCAGAAAGGCACCAAAGAAAGTTTCTTCCCCCAGGTTTCACGACGTACATTTCAGTCTTCAGAAGATGTGTCTCTCCTCAGCAAACTCAGGTATCTCTCGCACTTCACCCTCACTCATCTTCCCCAGCATTGTAGGTAAATTACTTGCTTCCTCAAGACTCAGTTTTCTCATCTGTGCAATGAAGATGTTCCATTAAATAATCTTTAATGCCCTTTCTACATATAACATTCAGGGAACTTGATTTTACAGCAAACCTGACAACATTTGAAGGGTTTGTTGCATCCATAATAGTGGGGAGAGGGACATTCTAGAAACATGAAGAGAAAAAACAGAGAGATGCTTTAAAACAAGGATTGAGGGGCAGCTGGGCAGCTCAGTCGGTTGAGTGTCCAACTTCAGCTCAGGTCATGATCTCGCAGTCCAGGGGTTTAAGCCCAGCATGGGGCTCTGTGTGGACAGCTCAGAGACTGGAGCCTGCTTCAGATTCTGTGTCTCCCTCTCTCTCTCTCTCTTTCTCTCTCTGTCCCTCCCCCACTCATGTTCTGCCTCTCTCCATCCCTCAAAAAATGAATGAACGTTAAAAAAAATTTTTTTTAATAAAACAAGGATTGAGCTTCTAGTAATAGCCAAGTAAACTTCCTGCTCCATGTAGGATAAACCCTCTACATAATCCACATAGAATAAACTCTCCACAGATAGATACTATGAAATATGCACATATACAAGAAGCAACTACATGGAGGCACACGAGGGTGAAGAAAAGTAGATTGCAGCGAGGAGTCATGCATGAGAGAGGGCATCACATGGAACAAGTACTCCATTTTGCTGCTTCTCCTATAGCCTAAAGGCAGGCTCCATTAACATACACAGCACATCAAGCATGGGTGGAAAATTGCAATTCTCTGGCCTAGGGAATCAAAGTACTGAGTTCAGGGCAACTGTAGTCACTGGATAAAGGAAAAATTTTGGAAGGAAAAGAGCCAGAAAGGGAATGCTCAGATTCTGCCTCCCCACATGTCTGGCCTACTCCTGAACCATGTAAGCAAGGAGCAGGCTCAAAGCACCTCACCTAAAAGTAAAAGATCAGAACTGAACTGAGTTTGGGAACTACAGGAAAACATAGTTTGGAGCTCATATCAAATCAAGTTTCCTAGAACGAAAAAACATGACTTATTAGAGGGAATGAAAAACATCAACATGTCTCTACAACATGACATTCACAAAGTGCATGATACAATCCAAAATTACTCAAAATGTGACAAATCAGGAAAATGGAGAGCCTCAACACAACAGAGTGAGGTTGGAGAGGAAGGCTATGATATTTACTCCCTTATCTCCCCTCCTATGAGATCTGGCTATGTCAGGCCACCCATAATGTTTTTAATTTCACTCCCTCATCCCCCTCAATCCCAAGAGCCATTTTATTTCTCTAAATTTTGTATTCAGTCAGCTATTCACTCCAGGTGACAATACGGTAAAGGATTCTTTTCACCACTGCATGCCCTGAGAACCCACAACACCATCATCTAAAATGAAGGGATTTTTACCAACTTTTGCCCCAAATAGCAAGCCTGGATCTCTCAACTTCCTTTTGAGGATTGGTTGCTTCCACTCTGTTCCCAGTGGCAGTATTGTACCACCAAGTTTCTTTTTTTTTTTTTAATTTTTTTAACGTTTTATTTATTTTTGAGACAGGGAGAGACAGAGCATGAACAGGGGAGGGTCAGAGAGAGGGAGACCCAGAATCTGAAACAGGCTCCAGGCTCTGAGCTGCCAGCACAGAGCCCGACGCGGGGCTCGAACTCATGGACCGCGAGATCATGACCTGAGCCGAAGCCTGCTGCTTAACCAACTGAGCCACCCAGGCACCCATTTACCACCAAGTTTCTTGATAGCAAGCCACAGAATCGACCTCTAGCTGATTAAACAGAAAAGAAATGTATAGAAAAGAACAAAGTAGTTCAGAAAAGGAAGAGGGAGGTAACTTCTGCTTCCAGCCATGGTAGAATAAGTTTAAATGTAAAGATACTGAAGTTAAAATAAGAAGATGGAAAAATACTATGCAAACACTAAGCATAAAAAAGCCACAGTGATCATGTGGCCATATAGCAAGGAGGCAGCTGTCTGCAAGCCCAGAGGGAGGCCTCAAGCCAAACCTGCTGACACCTTGATTGTAACTTCCAGCCCCCAAAGTGTGAGGGAAAAGAAAGAATTTTAAGATGGTGACAGGAGAGCATTAAGCCAAGCACAGAACCCTCTGTGATGACACAGGTCACACACCCACAAAGCATGTCTACGAAGGGACATACCCATGAAGGTACATGTCCATGAAGGCTACTTATAAATCATAAAAGCCATTTTGCACAAGGAAAGTCCTGCACATATAACTTGGGGGCTTTTATGATAATAGTCTTTGTGTTAACTCTATAGCACTTCTGATGTTATTTCTCTCTATGTATTTAAGAATGCTTCAGTTAAGTTTCAAACTTAACAGAAGACCATGGGGGAAGGGAAGGGGAAAAAAAAAAGGTTAGAGAGGGAGGGAGCCAAAACATAAGAGACTCTTAAAAAATGAGAACAAACTGAGGGTTGATGGAGGGTGGGATGGGGGAGGGAGGGTGGGTGATCAGTATTGAGGAGGGCACCTATTGTGATGAGCACTGGGTGTTGTATGGAAACCAATTTGACAATAAATTTCATATTTAAAAAATAAATAAATAAAATAAATTGAAAACAAAACAAAATAAAAAAGAATGCTTCAAAAGACCAACTCATACCATTTTTTATAATGTTAATGAGGCATAGTTGAAGTCAACTAAACTGCACAATATTTTAAGTATAAAACTTGGCAATTTTCAATATATACATCCACCTAAGAAACCATCACCACAATAAAGTTGACACATATTTCCCTTATCCCCCACCCCCACAAAAAAGGCAAGACTATATATATAAAATCATGGTAAGGGGGAAGATTCCCAATATAAGGACAAGCAGAAAACAGGATCCAAACCATCTGGAAATTATGATACCAAATTTTTAAAAAAGAGGGAGAGAGTGTTAAGTTATAAGGTTTTCTTATTTACTTCTTTTTAATTTTTTCTGTGTTTTCCAAAAATATCTGGAAGTAATCCATGTTATTTTTGTAATCAGACAAAATGTGGTTAACTTAAACAATATTTCAACTAATAAATCTACAATGGTAAGAACCAAGACCCTCATGGAAAGGGAGTGAAAAAAGTAAATAGTGTGTTTTCATGGATGTACCATATTTGAATCAACAAGCAGTTACTGACCCTTTGACATATGCCAGGCAGTCTTCTGGATCTTGAGGACAGAGTGAAAGAAGAATCTATCTTCAGAGAGCTTATCTTTGTTAAGACAGTGAAATTTTAGAGGGTAGAATTGGGAGGGCAAGGACAGTGGCTGGAACATGGCTGTCCACAATGGCATTCAATGCAAGTTATCAGTGTTTGTGGTGTACATAAGAGCTGAAAGCAGTGGACTGGATGGAGCATGTGCTGAGACTCTGCCTCAGGTTGAAAAAACATAAGCATTGGAAATGTTTTCAGCACTATTGCTGTTCTGGGATCTAAACCAGAAGTGTTATATCTGCCCACAGTATGGTAAACAGGAGACCAATCTAATAGAGATTCTCACAAAATGAGTATGGTACATAGTAGCTGGCAGGAGGTAGAGGGGAAGATGGGGAAGAGAGGGAGATAGGATTAAATTTATGTACCTCTCACACAATAGGTGTTCAATATATTTGATATTGATTAAAAGCAGCAAATAAACTAACCTATTAGACTCGTTTTTTAAAAAAGGATAGTAAGTACAAACGTTGTCCTAGGATTGAGATGTCCTACAAATGTGATTAGTTACCTGAAGCCTTTTTTAACACCATGAATTAGATGTATTTTTTACAAAAATTATAGGCTACAGAACCTTTATGGCAAAAGCATCAGGAAGAAATTAAGCAATGAGTCACAGAACCATGTAAAAACAATCAACCAGAACCAATTTTCAAGCTTCTGTCAGGGTGGTATTTATGGCATGTGATAGCTAGGTCAGTCCTCTTTGAATAAGGGCCATGCACTAAGTCCTAATCACCATTCCCCAATGCCTGTTAGCAGGACCCAGATCAGCTTGGCATCAAGTGATACTGTGATTATGTTAAAGAGCTGGCACAGAGAAGGCCTGAAGTAATGAGGGCAGGTTTGGGCTTTAATGAAAGGAAAGGGATGTGGCTGTCATCCCTCTTGGGTGCTGAACATCACGTTCTGTCTCTAAGTCAAGCAACCGATGACACAAGAGAGGTGCCTTCAACTAAAAGGATGCTTAAATAGATCTATAACCACACTGAACACAAAAGTTCACAGGTATATTTTCTATATTGTGTGAAGTCTGTTTTCAATCTGCCTTTTATGATGTTAACAAAAAAATCTCACAAACAATATAGACTTTTTGAAAACAATGTCAGTTGAAAATATTCTCAGTAGACTCCATATTTTCTAAATAAGATTTTTTTAACCTTGGGCAATTTTATTTAAAATATAGCATAGATGTGTTATATATCTGGAGTCAAACCAACTGAGTTTAAAGTCCAATTAAAAGTAGGTGCAACGGACTCCAAGCTGTATTACAAAGCTGTAATCATCAAGACAGTATGGTAGTGGCACAAGAACAGACACTCAGATCAATGGAACAAAACAGAGAACCCAGAAATGGACGCACAAACGTATGGCCAACTAATCTTTGACAAAGCAGGAAAGAATATCCAATGGAATAAAGACAGTCTCTTCAGCAAGTGGTGCTGGGAAAACTGGACAGCTATATGCAGAAAAATGAACATGGACCACTTTGTTACACCATACACAAAAATAAATTAAAAATGGATGAAAGACCTAAATATAAGACAGGAAGCCATCAAAATCTTCGAGGAGAAAGCAGGCAAAAAAACCTCTTTGATCTTGGCTGCAGCAACTTCTTACTCAACACATCTCCAGAGGCAAGGGAAACAAAAGCAAAAATGAACTGTTGGGACTTCATCAAAATAAAAACTTCTGCACAGCAAAGGAAACAATCAGTAAAACTAAAAGGCAACCGACGGAATGGGAGAAGATATTTGCAAATGACATATCAGATAAAGGGTTAGTATCCCAAATCTATAAAGAACTTATCAAACTCAACACCCAAAAAACAAATCATCCAGTGAAGAAATGGGCAAAAGACACGAATAGACACTTCTCCAAAGAAGACATCCAGATGGCCAACTGACACAGGAAAAAATGCTTAACATCACTCATCATCAGGGAAATACAACTCAAAACCACAACGAGATACCACCTCACATCTGACAGAACGGCTGACATTAACAACTCAGACAACAACAGAGGTTGGTGAGGATGTGGAGAAAGAGGACCTCTTTTGTATTGTTGGTGGGAATGCAGACTGGTGCAGCCACTCTGGAAAACACTTATAGATGTTCCTCAAAAATTAAAAATAGAACTACCCTATGACCCAGCAATTGCACTACTAGGTATTTATCTAAGGGATACAGGTATGCTGTTTCAAAGGGGCACATGCACCCCAATGTTTATAGCAACACTATAGACAACAGCAAAAGTATGGAAAGTGCCCAAATGTCCATCAATGGGTGAATGGGTAAAGAAGATGTGGTATATCTTACTTGGCAATCAAAAAGAATGAAATGTTGCCATTTGCAACTCTGTGGATGGAACTAGAGGGTATTATGCTAAGCAAAATTAGTCAGAGAAAGACAAAAATCATATGACTTCATTCGTATGAGGACTTTAAGACACAGAACAGATGAACACAAGGGAAGGGAAGCAAAAATAATATAAAAACAGGAAGGGGGACAAAACATAAGAGACTCTTAAATATGGAGAACAAGCAGAGGGCTACTGGAGGGGTTGTGGGAGGAGGGATGGGCTAAATTAGTAAGGGGTTTTACTCCTGAAATCATTGTTGCACTATATGCTAACTAACTTGGATATAAATTCAAAAAATAAAATAAAATAAATTTTTAAAATAATCTATCAGTAAAAAAATTATTTTAAGTTAGTAATTTCTTATTTCTCTTTCTAGTTCCTTCCTTTTCTGTGAATTTTTGTAATGTATATAATATGTAATGTTATATATATCTAATATACACTCTATCATGTATATATGTACAGTAATGTATCTAATAAATAAATAAATAGATAAAACTTGCATGCTCAAAAGAAAAAAAAAAGTAGGTGCAAGTTTGGGGAAACTATGACCACTCTGTTACTCAGATTCCTCATCTAAAAAAATGAGAAGAGTAATAGTAACCACCTCATGGGGTTGTTATGAGGACCAAATGAGTGACTACACTTCAAGTTCCTGGCACATAGTAGGCACTTTCTTAGTATTAGCTAGAATTCTTATAATTAAGGTATTACAGGATTTTAAAATAGATTTTATGCTACTTCTACTCATAGGTAATAGAAATAGTAATCTATGATAAAATTTAAGAGATATTTATAAAGCACTGTACTCAAAATATGCATTTATTCAAAAATATTTACACAAAACTGAATATGATATGGCCTTACCCTTGAGAAACCAACCTACAAAACTACCTAGGATATTAATAAAATATGTTTATTAACAAAAGGAAAGAGAATATACAAATTGTCTCTTATCATCCATTGGTGCAATATATCAGGCATTTGAAACTTAGGGAAGATAAGAAAAACTACAAGAACAATGAGATTGGTAGTTATTGTCAAGGTGCATTGAGGCTTCTCAGAAATAAACTAGATGCTAAGGAAAATTTACAAACAATAGGAAACCAAGTGTGAAAGCCAGAGGGCCACTTTGGTAACACAAAGAAGTCCCTATCTCTTGCAGAGCAATGAAAAAGAAAAGCAATGTTCAAGGCTGGAATTTAATGGTCCAAGTGAATGAACTTCAAAAATTGTGAAACACCCAACAATGGTGGGTCTGATATACCAAGGTCAGGGTAAGGTCTACCTACTTGGGAAAAGCTAGGAAATGACATGCAATGAAGTCATCTATCAGGATGCCCCTGAAGACTCCTTAGACTCCTCCGAATTTTCTGAGCCAACGTATGTGGCCCATCACCTATTAAGACCAAGTATTACCCCTTCTACCTCATCCTGGAAGACAATGCAAAGACCTCTTCCCAAGAAGGCAATAAGATCTGCCTCACCCACCCTCCTTTCCACTAGGTCTATAACTAAGGTTAAATCACAGCATAACCCAGCTGGGAATATGCTAGGCCTGATAAAGAAAGAAACGGACTATACCTTCAAAATGACTCTAGACCCAGTCCAAATATAACACCATGTACCAAAATACAGCAGGATAATATATGTATATATGGGGCTGGATTCTAAGGGTGTTTAATCAAGATGACTGGAACATAAACTTAAAATAGGAAAGTGTTCATCAGCTTGAAGGTCATCTCCAAAGATACAGAAATTTAACCCTTGGCCAGGACCCCAAGAGACAGTGTGAGCTTGCCATGAAAATGGCTCCTGGAACATTAAAAAAGAAAAATGACAGTGCTCCCTGAACAAAATTGCAATGCCAGTATTATCATGGCAAATGGTACAGGAATGGATTTAAAGACTCATTGAATTTCGGGTGTGGAGTTTGGTGAGTTCTTTAAAGATTTTGGATACTAGCCCTTTGTCTGATATGTCATTTGCAAGTATCTTTTCCCATTCCGTTGGTTGCCTTTTAGTTTTTTTGATTGTTTCCTTTGCAGTGCAGAAGCTTTTTATCTTCATGAAGTCCCAATAGTTCATTTTTGCTTTTAATTCCCTTGCCTTTGGAGATGTGTCAAGTAAGAAATTGCTGCGGCTGAGGTCAGAGAGGTTTTTTCCTGCTTTCTCCTCTAGGGTTTTGATGGTTTCCTGTTTCACATTCAGGTCCTTTATCCATTTTGAGTTTATTTTTGTGAATGGTGTGAGAAAGTGGTCTAGTTTCAACCTTCTGCATGTTGCTGTCCAGTTCTCCCAGCACCATTTGTTAAAGAGACTGTCTTTTTTCCATTAGATATTCTTTCCTGCTTTGTCAAAGATTAGTTGGCCATACTTTTGTGGGTCCAATTCTGGAGTCTCTATTCTATTCTAAAACTCCACACTCAAAAAACAAATAATCCAGTGAAGAAATGGGCAGAAAACATGAATAGACACTTCTCTAAAGAAGACATCCAGATGGCCAACAGGCACATGAAAAGATGCTCAACGTCACTCCTCATCAGGGAAATACAAATCAAAACCACACTGAGATACCACCTCACACCAGTCAGAGTGGCTAAAATGAACAAATCAGGAGACTATAGATGCTGGAGAGGATGTGGAGAAATGGGAACCCTCTTGCACTGTTGGTGGGAATGCAAACTGGTGCAGCCACTCTGGAAAACAGTGGGGAATTTCCTCAAAAAATTTGGGGCGCCTGGGTGGCGCAGTCGGTTAAGCGTCCGACTTCAGCCAGGTCACGATCTCGCGGTCCGTGAGTTCGAGCCCCGCGTCGGGCTCTGGGCTGGTGGCTCGGAGCCTGGAGCCTGTTTCCGATTCTGTGTCTCCCTCTCTCTCTGCCCCTCCCCCGTTCATGCTCTGTCTCTCTCTGTCCCAAAAATAAATAAAAAACGTTGAAAAAAAAATTAAAAATAGACCTACCCTATGACCCAGCAATAGCACTGCTAGGAATTTACCCAAGGGATACAGGAGTGCTGATACATAGGGGCATTTGTACCCCAATGTTTATAGCAGCACTTTCAACAATAGCCAAATTTTGGAAAGACGCTAAATGTCCATCAACTGATGAATGGATAAAGAAATTGTGGTTTATATACACAATGGAGTACTACTTGGCAATGAGAAAAAATGAAATATGGCCTTTTGTAGCAACGTGGATGGAACTGGAGAGTGTTATGCTAAGTGAAATAAGTCATACAGAGAAAGACAGATACCATTTGTTTTCACTCTTATGTGGATCCTGAGAAATGTAACAGAAGACCATGGGGGAGGGGAAAGAAAAAAAAAGATAGAGAGGGAAAGAGCCAAACCATAAGAGACTCTTAAAAACTCTTTAAAAAGGAATAAATTGAGGGCTCATGGCTGGGGGGGGGGGATGGGAGGGGGAGGGTGGGTGCTGGGCATTGAGGAGGGCACCTATTGGGATGAGCACTGGGTGTTGTATGCAAACCAATTTGACAATAAATGTCATATTTAAAAAAAAAGACTCATTAAAGTGGCCAAGCTGAAATGGAAATACTATGTGTGGCCAGAAGGCCTGCTCAATGATTATGTTCCATAGAAAGGCCCAGAGGACTTACCATCTGCCAAAAATATAAAGAATGTGGTGGAGAGGGGCCCAAGCACAGAAATGTTCAGTTATGTCACTCCTCTGTAGGCCAGAGGTAATGGTAGGCAAGGCTGTTATGGGACTTGGCTCTTTAATAGCAATAGGGATTATGGGGCCCCAAAACAACATAGAATAATTGGTAGACATAAGCAGCTTAAAGCCAGATGATTACAGTAATAGTAATGAATGACATGACTGGCATAGCAGTCGAGAAGCCTGAACTGTAGACAGTTATACAGATGGTTAATAGAACACCAAATCTCTACAGGCAAAATAGGTGGGTCCTACTAAGTTTACACCAGCAGAAGAAATCAAGGATAGTTGACTGGGAGACTGAGTACATTTCTCCTAAACAAAAAGCATGATCCCTTACGGAGTTTCCAGATTTGAACCCAATTTTCAAGTCAAGAACCCACTGACTGAAGAGGTTGCCTGATACCTAGGAGGAAGGAGTCTGTAATATCGTAGCAGTATACACTATAATAATTACTCTGATTCTTCCTCCAAAGGGACCTACGACCATTTATTTGGGTAAATGTACCCTTGGGAAAGGGAAACAGGTAGGACTATGAAATATAGTGTTTGAGGACCTAAGCTGATACCTAAAGACCTGAAATATTATCAAAGACCCTTTTAGAGTAGGGATAAATGGGAGACAGGTAATAAATTGAAACATAGCCAGGGTCTGGCTTACAATAGGTTCTTTGGACCCACAGATAAACCTGGTGGTTATTTTCCCAGTGCTAAATTTATAGTTAGCAATTGGCATTACCCAATACAGAGGCGGGGGGGGGGGTGGGGCTGGGCAGGGGAGGTAGAAATTAGTGTTATTCTTAAAGATCTAAAGCATCAAGTGGTAGTTGCTCTCATAATATCTCCATTTAATTCACCTCTCCAGCCCCTACAGAAACTAGATGGATCCTGGAGAATGAATGTAAACCAGTACTCAGCAAACATTTTCTATAAAGGGCCAGATAATAAATATTTTAGGCCTTGTGCACCATACAGTCTCTGTTAGAGCAATTCAACTCTCCCATTGTGGTGTGAAAGTAATTACAAATAACATGTGAGTGGGTGTGGCTATGTGTTCCAATAAAACTTTATTTATAAAAATAGGCAGCAGGTCAGATTTGGCCCATAGGCTGTAGTTTGCTAATCCTTGATATAGACTACCACAAGCTCTGCCAAACAATAGCCCAGCTGGAGCCACTGTGTCAGATGCGATATCTGCTAGAGCAAATTAGCAGACCATCAGGTACATGGTATGTGGCTATTGATTAGATTTGATGAATGGATAAGAAAAGAGAATCAGAAACATTTTGCTTTGTGTGAGATAGACATTGTTTATTTATAGTTTTCCCTCAGGACTATGTCAAATGTCTGTACTTTGTCATACTATAATCTAAAAATATCTGATTCATCTGAACAGCCCATACAATATTGATCCATCACATTGATAATATCATGCTGATTGTAGTAGATACACAAAAGGTAGCCATCACTTAGACTTTGTAAGATACATACATTCCAAAGGGTGGAAGGACCTAATGAAGATTCATAAAGTGACTCAAAAACTGGGGCCACCACTTTAGTAAAAATCTTAGGGTCGGCCTACCTGGACCATACCAGACATCCATTTCAATAATTCATTTAAAAATAAAGTATTGCTTCTTTTACTTCTTACAAGAAAGAAAGAAAGAAAGAAAGAAAGAAAGAAAGAAAGAAAGAAAGAAAGAAAAAGAAAAAAAAAAAAGGAAGGAAGGAAAACACATGCTGAGCCCTTTTGGATTCTGGAAGCAGTATATTCTGCACCTGTAATATTCAGTACAGTGGCCATTAGCCACAGAAGGCTACTTAAGCTTAAATTTAATTAAATAATTAAATTAGAATTTCAATTCCTCAGTCATAGTAGCCACATTTCAAATATGTGAATGCTCAATAGCCACATGTATCCAGTGGCTACCATACTGATAACACAGATAACAAATATTTCCACCAGTGCATAAAGTTCTATTGGAAATAAGGACAATTGTTCTGATCCATATACCTGGTGACCAAAGAGTATCCAGGTTTGGGTGAAGCCCAGAGCAGGAAAGAGTTCAGCAGATCTAAGCTGCTGTAAAATAGCCCTGCCACTTAAGCCATATGATCCAGCAGACCCTATGATAACACAGGTATAAATTGTGGGCAAAAAATTCTTATTGGAGTTTGTGTCATGCTCCAGTAAGAGAATAACAGTGTAGGTCCCTGGGATTCTAAAGCAAGGTTATGCCATCTGAAGTAGAGATTAGTGGTAAGATTAGACTTGGGATATGAACCAGGAAGGGGTATTGTTAAAACAGTGGGGGTGGGGGGCGCCCAGGTGACTCAGTCAGTTGGGCAGCCGGCCGACTACAGCTCAGGTCACGATCTCGCAGTCTGTGAGTTCAAGCCTCACATTAGGCTCTGTCCTGAGTGCTCAGAGTCTGGAGCCTGCTTCCGATTCTGTGTCTCCCTCTCTCTCTTCCCCTTCCCTGCTTGCTCTCTGTCTCTGTGTGTGTGTGTGTGTGTGTGTGTGTGTGTGTGTGTGTGTCTCTCTCTGTCTCTCTCTCAAAAATAATAAACAATAAAAAATTTTAAAAACAACAAACAGTGGTGGGTGCCATGGTCTGGGGTTCTACAGCAAGGCCATGCTGCCTGCCCTAGAGAGTTAGATGCTATTGGATAAACAACTCCTGGTATGCTACATGGCCATGGCAGAACCGAAATATCCCTTGATCTTGCTCATGCTCATTCCCATATGTACCACTTTCATGTTACAATAGATAGCTAGACCCACTTGGTCTCATGTTTCAGTAGGTCTGACAGAACCCCAGTCATGATTGGCAAATCCAGATGCATAGTCACTTGGTATTTCATGATAAGATATTTCTTCTGTGCTAGGATTTGGAGTAGGTCCATGATCACAAAATCCACTGATCATATCCTATTCCACAATACCCAGAGCTCCAGGTCTGATAGAGTGTTTGATAAGCCTATGAAACTCACAGAGAAAGTATGATCTCAGAAGCAACACTCTAACAAAATGTGATGCCATCCTCCAGGACACGGTATAGGCGTTGGACTAAATATCATTACACAACACTGGCTCTATAGAAAGAATATGTGGGTCTGGGAACCAGGAGACTAAAATAAAAATAACTCCATTTACCATCACTCCCAATGACCAAATTTAAAAATTTGTGTTTCCTGTCCCCACAACTTTGTGTTCTAAAAGGATTAAGATCTTGTCCCCAGAGAAGAAACTTCTACCAGAGAACTAGCAGAATCCCCACTGAACTGTAACCTGCTGCCTGGTCTCTTTGGGCTACTTGTTTCTGAGGGCCAGCAGGCAAAAAGAGAAGTCTCCATCTTATCAGAGTAATTATCCCTGATCATGAGAATAAAGTACACTGTTGTTACAAATTAGGGGCAATGAGGAATATGGATGGCATTCAGGTAATTCATTTGGGTAACTCTTGGCCCTTCCTTGCCCAATTATGACTGTAAATGAACAGATACAACAACCTTTGCCCAAGGTCTCAGACCCCTTAGCGTCAGGTTCAAGCCACTACTTAAGCCCCTGAGGCTAGCATACCTGGTCAGTGAAGGTGAGAGAAATCTACAATGGACAGTAGAAGAAGGAGACAATTATCAGTTGCAACCTCAAGACCAACTATGGCAACAGAAACTGTAGTTCATCCCACAAACCTCCCTCTTCTAAGTTTTAAATCATGAAGAGAGTCCCACTGGTATCCTCAGAGCTGCTCCCCCAAAATATATGAAGAAGCGGAGCCATGGAGACTGTAGACTGTGGTAGACCAGAGATGCACCATGCAGATCCCTCTTCAGGGAATGACTTTCTGCCCATTTCAGGGATAGGGAGTCTTTCTGGTGTGCCTCAGCTATACAGAGCCGCATGTCCTTCTCTGAGACAACCCACATCCAGTGGCTGAGTAAGACAGGGGTACAAAGGCGCAGCCATTTCAGCCCAACACGGGACAACCTTGATGGGCAATACTCACTCCAGAGCTCCCCAGTGGGCTGGCTGAAGCTTTGTCAGACCTACACCACAATTCAGTTTCTCCCTCTGCCCAGTCCTGCTTCTTCCCCTTCCCTTGCTCAGGTCTTGATCCCCAATAAACATCTTACATCTCAAACTCAACCTTAAGTGTCTGTTTCTAAAGAACCCAATGTGCAACCGTGTGATTATTTGTTTGTAGGAGCCCAGGCAGATAGTATAGCCCAGCAGAATGTAATATGTAATAGTGTAGAAAAAATAGTTTCCCCTTTCCCCTCCAATAACAGCCTGAAAAATTGTTCCTGAGCTAACATGTACGTCATTCCAAAAGTCACTTTCTTCAGTGGTCAACAGCTATCCCAGACTTCCAAACCACCAGTGTCAATGGCAAGTATGTCCACATCACCAACAGACCTTTGGTAGTGGTCAAGCGCAACATCGAAGCAACATCATGCAGCATCAAGGCAGCAATAGACAATAAATTAGTCAGAGAAAGACAAACACCATATGATTTTACTCATATGCGGCATTTAGGAAACAAAACAAACAAGGAAAGAAAAAAAGAAATGAAAAAAACACAGATTCTTAATTATAGAGAACAAACTGGTGGCTACCAGAGGGGAGGGAGAAAGGGGAATAAGTGAAATAGGATAAGGGGATTAACAATATGCTTACCATGATGAGCACTGAGTTAATGCATAGAATTATTGAATCGCTATATTGTACACCTGAAACTAATATAACACTGTACATTAACTCTATTGGAATTAAAAATAAAAGAACAGCAACAGCAAAGAGAATGGGACTATTCAGCTGACTAGACAGATTTTCTAGTCTTTTTCTGTGGCAGGACAGTGACCAGGACTGAGTCCTAGGGTTAAGTAAATACCCTTGGGTTTTTGAAACTTACCGTGTGAGCTCAAACTCTGACATGAGAAAGAAAGTGAGAAAAGAGAGAAACATGTAAGATATCTTGTGTATTGGAGCCACCAGTTAATTTGACTAGAATATTAGAACTAACGCGAACTTATTTTGTACCTCTACACTGAAAACAAAACATACTGACCACAATTATTAAACGAAAAAAGCAGATTACAGAATAGTATGCACAGTGTGAACAACTATTTATGATATATATCAATATGTTCATTTAAAAGAAAAAAACATCAGAAAAGTCAAGATGTTGTCAACAGTGGTTATGTCAGGATGGTGGATTTTCATTGCATCATTTCCCTTATCTGTATTGTCTGAACTTTCTGTGATGAGTTTGTATTTTGGTAACGAGGAAAAAAGTTATTGTTTTAAATTTACTGAAGTGGTGAACCTGTTTTCCCCTCAACAGCTTTAATTAAAAAAAAAATGGTGTGCATCCTTTTCCTAAGAAATACAAACATTCCCCTTTCTTTCAAGTACAACAGGGCTATCAGGTTGGAGGCCATTTCAGATGTCAACCTACCAAGTAGTCTATAAAGGCAAGAAATAAGCCTTGGAACATTTTAATTGCTTTCATAACCTTGATTACAGAAAGAAGGCATCTCCTTTGTGATTTCTGCTTCTGAGAGAAAGGTGTTAGGGGAAGGGCTGAGCAGCTCACAGAATCCCTCATCCCCTTCCATGAGTGTTATTAAAGAGAAGATAGCACGCTGAGCAATTGTGAGAACAAATACAGTGTCATTCCTATGCTCTGTGAGCTCAGCTGGTCCAAAGAGCCATCCCTTCTGCAAGATCACTAAGAGCTGTCCATGCAATGTCAGCTTGGACATACATCTCTATGAGAAATCACCTCCTACTGGCAGTCCCACTTCGATATACTATAGGTGCCTTGAACCCAAAACTAAATTTACCAACTTTTCTCCCCAAAACAGTGCATTTTTATGTGTTCTACTGTTGCCACTTCCCTGACCCCCACCCTACTAGACTGTGAACAGGTCACTGACCCTGTCTCATTTCTCTATAATACCAGTGCCTGGAACAGGGTAGATAATATAGTAGTTGCTCAATACGTGCTGTGGAATTACTATTGAATGAATAAGAGGTGCCCTAAAAACTTTCTTTAAAAATCCAGTCCCTTGGTAAGCTTTTGTCTTTGATCAGATCCTCTGTTCAATTTCCACTGCCCTTCTTTTGATTGTGACCCTGTGCTATCTTGGAAGCAGTTGGTTTCTGTCAATTTTCTTTTGCTAATTATCTCAGTGCCCATATCCAAGGTCACCTATTTCAAGGACCCTGTTGGGTGTCAACATTCTACATATAGTCATATTCCCTGGTTAACCCTCCTAAATAAGATTTGACAGAAAAAGGCATTTTTGAGATTTAAGGGTGAAAGAGTAGCTCAATACAATAAAAGCCCAGTAATTTGAACTAAGTGCAGGGAAGGTCAGACTGACAGTGAAAAGTACAAATTATAAAAGCTATTTTTTTTTTTAATAAAGAGTGACTGGTCTCATGTACAGAAGGGCTATGACCAAATTCAAAATGTACCTTTAAAAAAAATTAATGGTATATTATGGCTGGAAGGAGAGGGGAAAAAGCAAAAGCAACCAGATGCAGAAAGAAGTAACTGGGCTGAGACTAGGACACAGGCCACCAGGAAGAAGCCAACCATTAAGAATGCAACCTCTCTGGGGGTACCAGGGTGGCTCAGTTGGTTAAGCGTCCGACTGCGATTCAGGTCACGATCTCGCGGTCTGTGAGTTCGAGCCCCACGTCGGGCTCTGGGCTGATGGCTCAGAGCCTGGAGCCTGTTTCTGATTCTGTGTCTCCCTCTCTCTCTGACCCTCCCCCGTTCATGCTCTGTCTCTCTCTGTCTCAAAAATAAATAAACGTTAAAAAAAATTTTTTTTTTTTTTTTAAAAAGAATGCAACCTCTCTGTAGATGCTGTTTGCTGAACTATCCAGAAAGATGAGAGGAAGCTTGGGAAGTGTGAGGTAGGAAACGTCGCCCATGTTTTGAACGGACCTGAAGTCATGACCAAGCAGAGGTCACATTCCACATGAGGCAGGCATCACGCACCACAGTGGTGAGGAAAGAAGTCTGACAGTGAGCAGTGAGCATGTACTAGACACGTAGTGCAGGCCTCTGTGCCATGCCCAGTTCTTAAAGGACCAAACATGTCATACAAGCTTGAGGCATAGGACCTAGGCTGCTCACCTAGACCTCAATCCATGAGGACAAATACCATCTCTTGTGAAACCCTGAAAGAACTAAGGCAGATCCTATAACAAGACATGACAGCGAGACACAGTCAGACTACAGAAACCAGGACTCTGTGGACCAGTGGAAACCATCATGGAGGACATGGATCTTCCCTGGGGAAGGATAGGTAGAATTTGGTTAGAAAGAGAAAAGGAGGGAAGCAGGTTCAGTGGGGAGAACAGTGTGAGAAGAACCCAAAAGCAAGGAGGGGTGTGTGGACTGTGTGGGGGACGACAGCTGAGGGGATGGTGTAGGCTCCGTGCGGGAAAGTGGAGGGTCAGAAAACTGACCAACTGAGGCAGGAGGGGACCAATATGCAGTTCCTGTGTACCAGGCACTGCTCCCCTCCCAGCACCAGGCATAAGGCAGTTAACAAGACAAAGTAAGAACTCAGGCACCACACAGCCACCATTGAGTAGAAACAGAGATCTTATGAAAAACTGGTAGTGAGATGAAAAGCACACATAATAAAAAGAGGAGAGGCAACAAAGAAATCCATCTCAACCCCCCAAAAAAACCACAAGTTTCATCCAGTTGATACTGGCCAGGGAGAGGGAGGTGGTTACATAAATTGGTGAAAACAACCAGCTCCGCCATTGCACTGCTTTACAACTCTGAGTAACCTAGCAAGATAGGTGAATCATGAATATAGGAAAGAGGAGGTTGGGAGGAAGATGGCGGCGTAGGAGGACGCTGGGCTCACCGCGCGTCCTGCTGATCACTTAGATTCCACCTACACCTGCCTAAATAACCCAGAAAACCGCCAGAGGATTAGCAGAACGGAGTCGCTGGAGCCAAGCGCAGACGAGAGGCCCACGGAAGAGGGTAGGAAGGGCGGCAAGGCGGTGCGCTCCACGGACTGGCGGGAGGGAGCCGGGGCGGAGGGGCGGCTCGCCGGCCAAGCAGAGCCCCCGAGTCTGGCTTGCAAAAAGCGGAGGGGCCTGACGGAATGTGTTGCAACAGCAAGCGCGACTTAGCGTCTGGGAGGTCATAAGTTAACAGCTCTGCTCAGAAAGCAGGAAGGCTGGAGGACAAAGGGAAGGAGAGCTGCTGAGCCCCCTGACGACAGAGCTCAGTTTGGTGGGGAACAAAGGCGCTCGCCAGCGCCATCTCCCCCGCCCATCCCCCAGCCAAAATCCCAAAGAGAACCAGTTCCTGCCAGGGAACTTGCTGGCTCCGCGCAAACACCCAACTCTGCGCTTCTGCGGAGCCAAACCTCCGGCAGCGGATCTGACTCCCTCCTGCTGCCACAGGGCCCTTCCTGCAGTGGATCACCTAAGGAGAAGCAAGCTAAGCCTGCCCCTCCTGCCCCCGTGCACCTTGCCTACCTACCCCAGCTAAGACGCCAGATCCCCAGCATCACAAGCCTGGCAGTGTGCAAGTAGCCCAGACAGGCCACCCCAACCCACAGTGAATCCCACCCCTAGGAGAGGGGAAGAGAAGGCACACACCAGTCTGACTGTGGCCCCAGCGGTGGGCTGGGGGCAGACATCAGGTCTGACTGCGGCTCTGCCCACCAACTCCAGTTATACACCACAGCACAGGGGAAGTGCCCTGCAGGTCCTCACCACGCCAGGGACTATCCAAAATGACCAAGTGGAAGAATTACCCTCAGAAGAATCTCCAGGAAATAACAACAGCTAATGAGCTGATCAAAAAGGATTTAAATAATATAACAGAAAGTGAATTTAGAATAATAGTCATAAAATTAATCGCTGGGCTTGAAAACAGTATAGCTGACAGCAGAGAATCTCTTGCTGCAGAGATCAAGGGACTAAGGAACAGTCACGAGGAGCTGAAAAACGCTTTAAACGAAATGCATAACAAAATGGAAACCACCACAGCTCGGATTGAAGAGGCAGAGGAGAGAATAGGTGAACTAGAAGATAAAGTTATGGAAAAAGAGGAAGCTGAGAAAAAGAGAGAGAAAAAAATCCAGGAGTATGAGGGGAAAATTGGAGAACTAAGTGATACACTAAAAAGAAATAATATACGCATAATTGGTATCCCAGAGGAGGAAGAGAGAGGGAAAGGTGCTGAAGGGGTACTTGAAGAAATAATAGCTGAGAACTTCCCTGAACTGGGGAAGGAAAAAGGCATTGAAATCCAAGAGGCACAGAGAACTCCCTTCAGACATAACTTGAATCGATCTTCTGCACGACATATCATAGTGAAACTGGCAAAATACAAGGATAAAGAGAAAATTCTGAAAGCAGCAAGGGGTAAACGTGCCCTCACATATAAAGGGAGACCTATAAGACTCCTGACTGATCTCTCTTTTGAAACTTGGCAGTCCAGAAAGAATTGGCACGAGATTTTCAGTGTGCTAGACAGAAAAAATATGCAGCCGAGAATCCTTTATCCAGCAAGTCTGTCATTTAGAATAGAAGGAGAGATAAAGGTCTTCCCAAACAAACAAAAACTGAAGGAATTTGTCACCACTAAACCAGCCCTACAAGAGATCCTAAGGGGGACCCTGTGAGACAAAGTATCAGAGACATCACTACAAGCATAAAACATACAGACATCACAATGACTCTAAACCCACATCTTTCTATAATAACACTGAATGTAAATGGATTAAATGCGCCAACCAAAAGACATAGGGTATCAGAATGGATAAAAAAACAAGACCCATCTATTTGCTGTCTACAAGAAGAGACTCCTTTTAGACCTGAGGACACCTTTAGATTGAGAGTGAGGGGATGGAGAACTATTTATCATGCTACTGGAAGCCAAAAGAAAGCTGGAGTAGCCATACTTATATCAGACAAACTAGACTTTAAATTAAAGGCTGTAACAAGAGATGAAGAAGGACATTATATAATAGTGACAGGGTCTATCCATCAGGAAGAGCTAACAATTATAAATGTCTATGCGCCGAATACCGGAGCGCCCAAATATATAAAACAATTACTCATAAACATAAGCAACCTTATTGAGAAGAATGTGGTCATTGCAGGGGACTTTAACACCCCACTTACAGAAATGGATAGATCATCTAGACACACGGTCAATAAAGAAACAAGGGCCCTGAATGAGACATTGGATCAGATGGACTTGACAGATCTATTTAGAACTCTGCATCCCAAAGCAACAGAATATACTTTCTTCTCGAGTGCACATGGAACATTCTCCAAGATAGATCATATACTGGGTCACAAAACAGCCCTTCATAAGTTTACAAGAATTGAAATCATACCATGCATACTTTCAGACCACAATGCTATGAAGCTTGAAATCAACCACAGAAAAAAGTCTGGAAAACCTCCAAAAGCATGGAGGTTAAAGAACACCCTACTAACGAATGAGTGGGTCAACCAGGCAATTAGAGAAGAAATTAAAAAATATATGGAAACAAACGAAAATGAAAATACAACAATCCAAACGCTTTGGGACGCAGCGAAGGCAGTCCTGAGAGGAAAATACATTGCAATCCAGGCCTATCTCAAGAAACAAGAAAAATCCCAAATACAAAATCTAACAGCACACCTAAAGGAAATAGAAGCAGAACAGCCAAGGCAGCCTAAACCCAGCAGAAGAAGAGAAATCATAAAGATCAGAGCAGAAATAAACAATATAGAATCTAAAAAAACTGTAGAGCAGATCAACGAAACCAAGAGTTGGTTTTTTGAAAAAATAAACAAAATTGACAAACCTCTAGTCAGGCTTCTCAAAAAGAAAAGGGAGATGACCCAAATAGATAAAATCATGAATGAAAATGGAATTATTACAACCAATCCCTCAGAGATACAAACAATTACCAGGGAATACTATGAAAAATTATATGCCAACAAATTGGACAACCTGGAAGAAATGGACAAATTCCTGAACACCCACACTCTTCCAAAACTCAATCAGGAGGAAATAGAAAGCTTGAACAGACCCATCACCAGCGAAGAAATTGAATCAGTTATCAAAAATCTCCCAACAAATAAGAATCCAGGACCAGATGGCTTCCCAGGGGAGTTCTACCAGACGTTTAAAGCAGAGATAATACCTATCCTTCTCAAGCTATTCCAAGAAATAGAAAGGGAAGGAAAACTTCCAGACTCATTCTATGAAGCCAGTATTACTTTGATTCCTAAACCAGACAGAGACCCAGTAAAAAAAGAGAACTACAGGCCAATATCCCTGATGAATATGGATGCAAAAATTCTCAATAAGATACTAACAAATCGAATTCAACGGCATATAAAAAGAATTGTTCACCATGATCAAGTGGGATTCATTCCTGGGATGCAGGGCTGGTTCAACATTCGCAAATCAATCAACGTGATACATCACATTAACAAAAAGAAAAGAGAAGAACCATATGATCCTGTCAATCGATGCAGAAAAGGCCTTTGACAAAATCCAGCGCCCTTTCTTAATAAAAACCCTTGAGAAAGTCGGGATAGAAGGAACATACTTAAAGATCATAAAAGCCATTTATGAAAAGCCCACAGCTAACATCATCCTCAAAGGGGAAAAACTGAGAGCTTTTTCCCTGAGATCAGGAACACGACAGGGATGCCCACTCTCACCGCTGTTGTTTAACATAGTGCTGGAAGTTCTAGCATCAGCAATCAGACAACAAAAGGAAATCAAAGGCATCAAAATTGGCAAAGATGAAGTCAAGCTTTCGCTTTTCGCAGATGACATGATATTATACATGGAAAATCCGATAGACTCCACCAAAAGTCTGCTAGAACTGATACATGAATTCAGCAAAGTTGCAGGATACAAAATCAATGTACAGAAATCAGTTGCATTCTTATACACTAACAGTGAAGCAACAGAAAGACAAATAAAGAAACTGATCCCATTCACAATTGCACCAAGAAGCATAAAATACCTAGGAATAAATCTAACCAAAGATGTAAAGGATCTGTATGCTGAAAACTATAGAAAGCTTATGAAGGTAATTGAAGAAGATTTAAAGAAATGGAAAGACATTCCCTGCTCATGGATTGGAAGAATAAATATTGTCAAAATGTCAATACTACCCAAAGCTATCTACACATTGAATGCAATCCCAATCAACATTGCACCAGCATTCTTCTCGAAACTAGAACAAGCAATCCTAAAATTCATATGGAACCACAAAAGGCCCCGAATAGCCAAAGTAATTCTGAAGAAGAAGACCAAAGCAGGAGGCATCACAATCCCAGACTTTAGCCTCTACTACAAAGCTGTCATCATCAAGACAGCATGGTATTGGCACAAAAACAGACACATAGACCAATGGAATAGAATAGAAACCCCAGAACTAGACCCACAAACGTATGGCCAACTCATCTTTGACAAAGCAGGAAAGAACATCCAATGGAAAAAAGACAGTCTCTTTAACAAATGGTGCTGGGAGAACTGGACAGCAACATGCAGAAGGTTGAAACTAGACCACTTTCTCACACCATTCACAAAAATAAACTCAAAATGGATAAAGGACCTGAATGTGAGACAGGAAACCATCAAAACCTTAGAGGAGAAAGCAGGAAAAGACCTCTCTGACCTCAGCCGTAGCAATCTCTTCCTCGACACATCCCCAAAGGCAAGGGAATTAAAAGCAAAAGTGAATTACTGGGACCTTATGAAGATAAAAAGCTTCTGCACAGCAAAGGAAACAACCGGCAAAACTAAAAGGCAACCAACGGAATGGGAAAAGATATTTGCAAATGACATATCGGACAAAGGGCTAGTATCCAAAATCTATAAAGAGCTCACCAAACTCCACACCAGAAAAGCAAATAACCCAGTGAAGAAATGGGCAGAAAACATGAATAGACACTTCTCTAAAGAAGACATCCGGATGGCCAACAGGCACATGAAAAGATGTTCAGCGTCGCTCCTTATCAGGGAAATACAAATCAAAACCACACTCAGGTATCACCTCACGCCAGTCGAGTGGCCAACATGAACAAATCAGGAGACTATAGATGCTGGAGAGGATGTGGAGAAACGGGAACCCTCTTGCACTGTTGGTGGGAATGCAAATTGGTGCAGCCGCTCTGGAAAGCAGTGTGGAGGTTCCTCAGAAAATTAAAAATAGACCTACCCTATGACCCAGCAATAGCACTGCTAGGAATTTATCCAAGGGACACAGGAGTACTGATGCATAGGGGCACTTGTACCCCAATGTTCATAGCAGCACTCTCAACAATAGCCAAATTATGGAAAGAGCCTAAATGTCCATCAACTGATGAATGGATAAAGAAATTGTGGGTTATATACACAATGGAATACTACGTGGCAATGAGAAAAAATGAAATATGGCCTTTTGTAGCAACGTGGATGGAACTGGAGAGTGTGATGCTAAGTGAAATAAGCCATACAGAGAAAGACAGATACCATATGGTTTCACTCTTATGTGGATCCTGAGAAACTTAACAGGAACCCATGGGGGAGGGGAAGGAAAAAAAAAAAAAAGAGGTTAGAGTGGGAGAGAGCCAAAGCATAAGAGACTGTTGAGAACTGAGAACAAACTAAGGGTTGATGGGGGGTGGGAGGGAGGAGAGGGTGGGTGATGGGTATTGAGGAGGGCACCTTTTGGGATGAGCACTGGGTGTTGTATGGAAACCAATTTGACAATAAATTTCATATATAAATAAAAAAAAAAAAAAGGAAAGAGGAGGTTGGGGAGCCTGGGTGGCCCCGTTGGTTAAGCATCTGACTTCAGCTCTGTTCACAATCTCATGGTTCATGAGTTTGAGCCCGGCGTCAAGGCTCTGCACTGACAGCTCAGAGCCTGGAGCCTGCTTGGGATTCTGTGTCTCCCTCTCTCTCTGCCCCTCCCCTGCTCATGCTCCGTTTTTCTCTCTCAAAAATAAATAAGCATTAAAAAACAACAACAACAACATAACCACAATGCCTATCACATGTAAAAAAATATACCAAAAATTGTCCAGACAGCATTCAGATTTCCTGGATGCTCTCTGTCTCTCTCTCTAAAAAAAGAAAGAAAAAGAAAAAGAAAGAAAGAAAAGAGGAGGTGAAGGTAGAAAAGAGCCTCCAAAATAATTATGTCACTTTAAAGAGACCACCAAATCAGGGGTGCCTGGATGGCTCAGTCAGTTAAGTGTCTGACTTCAGCTTAGGTCATGATCACACTGTCCATGAGTTTGAGCCCTGCGTTGGGCTCTGTGCTGACAGCTCAGAGCCTGGAGCCTGCTTCAGATTCTGTGTCTCCCTCTCTCTCTGCCCCTCCCCTACCCGTGCTCCATTTCTCTGTCTTTCAAAAGTAAATAAATATTTAAAAAAAATTTTTAAGAGACCACCAAATCAAAATAAATAGACTACTGATTCTTTCTCTTAAGAAGTGCTGACCCATGCCTTAAATTATATCTCTATTTACTTATAAAATAATGAATGTGCCAAACATTTGCAAATCAATCTAGCTTCTAGGAAGAAATTCAAATTGAATGTTTTCTCATTTGCATGGAAAAACTCTTCCTAGGACAAACTAAGTTGAGAATAATAATAGGTTTTTAAGCACTTTTATTCCTATCTATCCCTATCTTCTTACCAAAATAAAGACGGGTTCATCTCAATTTTCGCTGCAAATATTATTTTAGAGAGCTGCCACCAAGTGTAAACATCTTCATTCACTTTCCTTTAAATTGCACTCTTTTATTGAATAAATTATTCAGTGTCAGGGACCTAGACGAGGGACCACATTACTCTGAAAGAAGCTGAAATATAGTATTAGAGACGGGCAAGCTGTCATAGCAAATTGGGCATGACCCACCACCCCTCCTCCCACCTGAGCCCCTACCATGTTCCTTAAGCTTCTGTGACTGAATCATAAGTCTGGAAAACTCAATTTGGTAAGTGTGGGAAGACAGATCTTAATTGAAAAGTTCATTTCTAATAAAATGCAAGGTGGTAAAAGGTTGGGCTGGCAGGGTAGATCATTTGAGTCTTTATTAATAACATCAATTCATTTTAATTCAGTGAAGCACATAATTGGCATCAAGCTTTTCAAGTTCACCACACATTCGTGTGCCTGGAATCCCTAATATTAAAAAAAAAAACACTTTTATTTGGTAATAGATGTTCTAATAATTTGCATTTTAACAAGAGGTTACTTGTAGCTGTCTTATACTAATTATAAGTATGTTGAGCTTTCCTAAGCCAGTGGTACCCACCGGCCAGTGACAAATCTTTCTAAGTCTTAGCTGGAATTCCCTGTAATTATTCTGCAGTCAGCTAAGACTCCAGCAAAGAGATGAATGAGGCCCCTTGAGATTACTGCACCTTGAATAATCACAGGTGGTCGGCGGGGTCAATTACTGTTTCAGTTTGTTCCATAGCTGCTGCATGTAAATCCGTTTACCAGGAGCTTAGAGAAAGCATTTGTTTCTGTTGCTTGTGTCTCTGCAACTACTGTCATTCTGTGATGCAAGACCCTAAGGGCTCACAGGACTATCTCCATGGGAAGTGAGGGCCCTGAAGAATGGCTGTGGTTTTGAGAAGGAAACAGAAGAAAACTTTCTCTTACTCACAGGACGGAAGAGAGGTGGAATTGTTGGCTTAGTGAAAAGGACTTAGGCCCGAGAGTCCAGAGACAGTGTTTCCTAATCCTCCTTGGCTGAGATAACCAACGAGCCAATCACACCAAGACGAGTTTCTTCTGGAATCTTGCACTGTCCTGCAACTCTCTACAGTAAGAGCTACAACGTGGAGTGGCAAAAAAAAAAAAAAAAACAAAAAAACAAAACAAAACAAACAAAAAAAAAAAAAAACAAGAAAAAAGCAAGAGAGAAAAGTAGCCCTACCGTGAAAATAAGAACAAACAAGAGAGTAAGTAACCCATGAAGCTCTTGTCAGCGTAAAATCTAACATACCATCGCCTTCACTTGAACAGAATAAATGTGCACAATGTTCCTGGTTTAATTTAATGATAACTTACTAATACCTACCGGATGTTGTTGAGGTTATGAAGATAACTAAGAATAGCCACTGCCCTCAAAGTCACAAAGCTCATACAAAAAAGACATAGGCAAAGAACATTATTAGCGAACAAATGATGTGGTTAATTACTGCTCATTCAAATAAGGTTCAATAATTTTGCAAGATTCAGGAAGCAAACTTCAGAACTTGGAGGTGTCCAAGCCTGACTGTGCATGAGAATTAGAGCACAAACCTTTTTTGAAAGTTCAGAGGCCTGGATTCCAATCCAAACTTCAGAAGCTATATTTTTAATCAGCTTCCTAAGGCATTTTTATCCAGTCACCCTGACACACCAGCACAGGTTCAAATTTTGAAACCAATGCAGCAATTATCAAAATTTTCCCAGTTCTAAAGAAAGAAAGAAATCACCTTCATTAATCCTCCTGGCAGAGAAATGGAAGAACTTCCTCAGTTAAATCCAGAACTCAGAGTACTTTTATCCCAGTTCACCTCATCCCAACCTTCTGCTCTTCCTGTGGTGTTCTTCAATACAGTCAGGGACAGGAAGGAAGGAGAGGATGTGTCGAATTCTCAACTTTTGCAGATGCTCGTGTGCGATGAGGGAAGCTCGGCAGGCTGCACCGTGGAAACGCATTTAGATTGGGTCTAAGGACAGCTAGAAATGTTTGGGAAGTAAAAGCCACTAATGTGACTTTTAAAGCCTGCCAAAAAGATCCGACTATAAATGAGGAGGCAAGTGAAAGAGCTCACCATAATGACCCCACCTCTATGTGGTGATAACGACGGGACTAAAACCTAGACCCCGGAAACCCCGCAAGCTCGCTCCACAAGGCCTTCCCCATGCCCCCTCCTGGCTGCCACCTGGCAGTAATGGGAGTCAGGCACACATGGTCCCGCTCTCCTGCCAGGACACTTATTTATGTAGGGAATGGATGACTATACATTTAATGCATCGGCACTGTGTACTTAAGATATCCTGTCTCTCAAGGCTGCTTACTTACTTATTCAGCAACCAGAAAGCTGAAGTTCACATTCAGTGGTTCCGTTTCCCCCTAAAAATGTGTTCATGGCTAAGGAACACACACTGAAAATAGTCACCATCCCTAGGCTTTGAACTCATCTCAAGCTGGGAGAGACCAGCCCTGGCTCTGGGCTGCTGGTGGCCACGGGGCAGGATTGTTTAGCATCCCACAGTAAGATCATACAAGACATAATGTTGGCTCAGGGAAAACAGGTGAGGGCAGACAAGGACATATCCTAAGCATGTGTAGTCCATGGGTGACAGTCAAGATGGGGAGGAGCCTCGGCGTGACTGGGCAAGGGGGATGCCGGAGCATCTAATGGCTTTGCTTTTATTTCCATGTGCTTTTTTTTTTTTTTTTTTAATTTTTTTTTAACGTTTATTTATTTTTTTGGGACAGAGAGAGACAGAGCATGAATGGGGGAGGGGCAGAGAGAGAGGGAGACACAGAATCAGAAACAGGCTCCAGGCTCTGAGCCATCAGCCCAGAGCCCGACGCGGGGCTCAAACTCACTGACCGCGAGATCGTGACCTGGCTGAAGTCGGACGCTTAACCGACTGCGCCACCCAGGCGCCCCTTTTTTTTTTTTTTTAAATTTTTTTTTAACGTTCCATGTGCTTTTATTTTTATAGGAGGTGTGCTCCTGGGTCCTCATGTCACCTCCCCAGATTCAGCGTCCCAACAGATGAATTGGCTAAACCTGTGTCAAGTGCCTACCCCTAGGTATCTGGAGCTAATGAGAGGCCTGGTCCCTTCTAGCCTCCTCTTTTCCTCTTTGGAAGGTAGGAAACTACTTCCTATATATCTTCTTGGAGTGGATACAGGAAAACCAAACACACAAATGATAACTGCCCACTATATAGACACCATCTTTCTCCCAGCTACCAAGGCTCAAAATCTTAGAATCATCTCAGAATATGAGAAGTGTAGCTCAATTCTGTACCCCTTTGTCCACTTATGTTCCTCCCCTGAGACTCCTTCCGATGCAGGTAGGCCAGACTGAGGACCCCGAAGGGGTCCCACAGGACTAGCGAAGAGGGTCCTCAACTTCACACAGGATGAAAATCAAATGTGAGCCAGCAGGAACTGAAGGCAGAGGGATTGAAGATATACAGAGATAGACAGATGGAGCATCCAGGAGACTCTGAAAGACAAAGAGCATGAGTCTCATCTTTGCTTGGGGCCTGAAGTTTTTATTAGCGATTGTGTTCTGGTGCACATGTCCTCTTAGACATCCAGAAACTGGTCAGAACAAGGACAGGGTCCAAGTGTCCTTCATAAGTCACTTACTTCCTAAAACCAGGGGTCCTGGCGTCAAGGTGCTTGAAGTGACTGGTCTTGGAGAACCTTATGACCACCTTGCCTGATCACCCCTTAGATGTTATCTATTGTGCTGGAATACTCCAAAGACATCATTACCTCTTTGTCCCTTACAAGGAGGACATATGCTATTTGCATTACAAGGCATGTGTAGAGTGGGATGAGGGTGCAGGTCCTAGCAAGAATAGAAGCTGGAAAAGGAGCAAAGGAAAAAAACAAAAACAAAAACACCTTTTTTTTTTTTTACAAGGTCCTTTAAGTTTCCCTGTCTCACTTCTCACATTCATAGGCCTTTGTGTAAAGCCTATTTTAATCACCTCCAATTGATTATCTCAACACCCCCCCCCACCCCCCCTTCCATCACCTGTCTGACCTGCCATGGCCAGAAAAATGTGTCAAAGGCACAGAGCTCTGGCGATGCCCCTTCTCCCTCCATAACAATTGCCAATCAAATTAGATGTGCATTCTGGGGCACCTGGGTGGCCCAGTGGGTTAAGCATCTGATTTCGGCTCAGGTCATGATCTCACAGTTCGCGGGTTCCAGCCCCGCGTCGGGCTCTGTGCTGACAGCTCAGAGCCTGCTTCGGATTCTATGTCTCCCTCTCTCTCTGCCCTTCCCCTACTCTTGCTCTGTCTCTCTCTCTCTCAAAAATAAATAAACATTAAAAATTTTTTAAAATAATAATAAATGAGATGTGTATTCTTTTCTTCTTTTTCTCAGAAAGCCTTCCATATTGTGGCCTTCCCACCTACCTTTCCAGTCCCTTCTTTCCTACCATTCCCCGTAGCTACAGCCCCTGCTTCTGCATCTTTTCTCAGGCTACACCTTCTACCCAGAAGCCTTTCCCCATAATTTCTGGTTAAAATCCTTCCCATCTGTGATACTGTGATTTATAAGATATCTGAATGACCAAAACTTATATTTCTCATGCATATTTGATCTTCCTCCACAGTTTCTGGCTCATGGCTCCTAAAAACCCTTGGAATTTCCTGTGACAAGGGTGAAAAAGATGTCTTTTGTTGTGTTAACGAGATGACTTTTGGAAAACCCTTAAGTAACCTTAAGAATGGGGGCTGGTTGCTGGGAGAAATGACCAGGTGATTCAAGGTTCTGAACTTTCAGTCCTACTTCCTACCTTTGAAGACAGGGACTAGAGGATGAATCAGCCAATGGCTGACTTAGTCAGTCATGACTGTGTAATGAAGCCTCCATAAAAAACCAAAAGGACTGGGTTCAGAGAGCTTCAGGGTTGGTGAACTCTTGAAGGTGTTGGGGGAGTGGTGCACCTGGAAGCTCCACACCCTTTCTCTGACTCTGGCCTTATATTTCTCTTCATTTGGCTGTTGATTCGTATCCCTCACTGTAGCCTTTAATAAACTGGTAAATGTTAAGTGCTTCACTGAGTCCCGTGAGATGCTCTAGCATATTAATCAAATCTAAGGAGGGGGTCACTGTAACCTCCAATCTATCGCCAGTTGGTCAGAAGCCCAGGTAATAGCCAGAGGCTTGCAGTTGGTGTCTGAGGTAGGGGATGGGGGACAGTCTTGTATGACTTAACCAGTAGAATCTGATGCTATCTTGGAATAGATAGTGTCAAAATTGAACTGAATTCTCAGATACCCTACCGGCTTCTGAGAATTGCTTGGTGTTGTATGTGAGGGAACTCCCCTGCCCCTCCCCTGCCTCTCCCCTGCCCATGTTGGCATTGGTCTGGGAACCTTAAAAGAACATCCCATAAAAATCTCTTCCTTATTGAGCCTTTCACAATGCTACCCACCTCCCAAATTGTATCTCCTTCCCCTGAGTTCAGTCATTAATGTGTCACATTTGTCTTTCTTAGAGTACATTTTGCATTGTTTTGTGCTTATGTCCTATTACCCATCCCCACCCCCAAATCCAAGCCCTTTGAGATCAGGAATCATAGTCTCCTCCTCCTCCTCTCCCCCAAGCCCTGTTTCCCTAGCATGCATCACAATGCCTCCTATCAATTAGTTGCTCAAAAAATGTTTGTTAAATGTAACTAAATTTTGTGGGTTAGGCAGAGAAAATGATCCATGGTTGTCTGAATTTTATGGTAACTTGAGCCAGAGTGAAGTAAGAGCCCTGGACTGGCATCTGCCTTCCCTTCTGGATGTAGTGCATATGTGGATGGCTTTGGTGTCACCCAACACTTCCTTCATAATGGTCATTACTTGTTTTATGTCCAGGCTTCCACTGGAATATCAGCATCAGGAGGGCAGGAATCCTGCTTTTATCTGATTCTTCTCTGTTATTCCTAGTAAGTACCTCAGTTCTCAGGATATAGTAGGTGCTCAAAAAAGAGAACTGAGTCAAACTGAACTGAATCTTATCTAGTCTGATCCAGCTGCATGGAATCTAGAGGGAGGAGGGTGGTAGGCAACATGGTACATGCCTTGCACTGCCTCTCAGTCAGGTGACTCCTGTCAGGAGGGAGGACCAAAATAAAGGAAGAGGACATGGTCTTCATAAGAAAGATTCCTTAATAGAAAACTGAAGCATTGCCTTGGGGCCACAACTGGCAGGGAGGAAGCACGTAAGGTAATATTTCATTAAAGAAACAAGATGGAGATGTGTAATGTTTTGCTGAAGGAAGGTCCACATTGAGGCCCTTCTGTCTTTTCACTTTTGCTTAAAAGAGTTTTAAATGAAAGACTGCAGTCTAATTTTGCAATTCTGTAACAATTAATTAAGAGAAGAGCTAATCTTTTCAGGAAGCTGAATAAACCATTACTCTTTTGGTAAAATTTAAAGGTCACTAAGAAGGCTCCCCCCTCAAAAAAACCTGAGAAATATATCTTCTGATACTAATTGTTCCTATATCCCACACATTAATTAGGTGACTTCTCTGGACTGCAGAGCAAGATGTCTCCCAGTCCTGCTTCACCCCATTACAGATGAACAAATCAACCATCTGTGGCTGTCTTAGAATTCCAACATCCTACCATTAGAGATCCATTCCTATCGGTTCTGGAGGCACCTTGTTAAAAGGAGACCATTTCAAAATGCCAATGTGCCTGAAAAGAGTTGTGTTATCATTGTTTCTGTTTGACTCTGCAAAGTTTTCTGGATCCAGTAGAGAGGGAGAAGTGCTAGAAGAAAGAAGGAAAAATCCAGTATCTACTGGATCCAGTAGAGAGGGAGAAGTGATAGAAGAAAGAAGGAAGGTAGATTCCTGTGGACAAGAGAGATGTTTGAGAGGACCAGGGGTGGAGGAAGAGATACTGACAAAAAAGAGAACATGAATGGAAAATGACTGCCTTTGTTTCTGCAATTTCACTTATAGCCAGGACAACTAGGGAACTTCTCGGAATTTCCTTTTCTCTAAGGAAAATATTTTCAAGGAAACTATTACTTTTTTTAAGGTAGCAAATAACCTCCTTCAACTTGTGGCAAAGGTCTTTTCAAAAATTTAATACCCTCTAGAGATTAAAGTTTATAGACAAATAGATCAGTGGGACAGAATAGAAACCCCAGAAACAGATACGTACATAAAGGGACACAGATTTAAAACAAACATGGTACTGGGGCACCTGGCCAGCTCATTCAGTAGAATATGCAAATCTTGATCTTGAGCTTAAGCCTTGTGGTTGGACATGGAGTTTACCTTAAAAAAAAAAAAAGTTTGAAAAAAAAATAATAAATTTGGCACTGCCTCGCAATGGGGATGGAACAATATTGTCACCAAAGGATGACAATGGGATATCCATAAGAAAGCAATAACATTCGACTCCTATCTCATTCTATGTAAAATTTAGGCCCAGATAGACTGTAAGCACAAATGTGAAAGACAAAACAAGCAGCAACAGAAAAACTTTTAAAAGAGAACCTAAGAGATTTCTGTTATCCAAGTCAAGAAGAGTTTTCTTTTTTTAAATTTTTTTTGATGTTTATTTACTTTTGAGAGAGACATAGACAGAGCATGAGAGGGAGAGGGGCAGAGAGAGGGAGACACAGATTCTGAAGTAGGCTCCAGGCTCTGAGCCTTCAGCACAAAGCCCAATGCAGGGCTCGAACCCACAAACCATGAGATCATGACCTGAACCAAAGTTGGATACTTAACTGACTGAGCCACCCAGGTGTCCCAGTAAAAGTTTTCTTAAATACAACACAAAAAACACAAATTATAAAAGAAGGGATGATGGGAATGATACAGTTGACTATCTTTGAATTAAGAACTTGAAGACAAGAAACGACACTCTGTGAGAATATAAAACAAACCAAAGTGTGGGAAAATATGTTGCAACACATTTCAACAAAGGGTCCTCTCCAGAATACAAAAGAAACTCCTACAAATCAGATTTTTTTAAATCCAGATAGCCAGAAGAAAACTGGGCAAGAGATTTGAACAAGCACATCTGAAGAGAGAATATCCAGACAGCTCAAATAAACACAAGAAATAGTGTTCAATGTCAACTTCATTACTATTGGAGAAATACAAAATCAAACCATAATAAAATACCAATGTACCTCCCAAAATTAACTAAATTAAAGAGAATGGGGAACAAACAGGAACTCTCCTGTACTGCAAGTGAGAATGTCAATTACAATAACCATCTACAAAGAGTGTGGTGCTACCTACTAAAGACATACCTTCTAAACCAGCAAGTCTACTCCTGGGTGTATACCTGGCAGAAACGTGCACACATACACCAAGAGAGCACATACACTTAATGATAATAGCGACATTATTCTTTTTTTTTTTTTTTTGGCTTTTGCATTACACTTTCATTTCATTTTTTTTAGTTCATCAAAGGTTGTTTTTTAATTTATCTCCAAGTTAGTTAACACATACTACAATAATAATTTCAGGAGTAGACTCCAGTGATTCATCCCGTATATATAACACCCAGTACTCATCCCAACAAGTATCCTGCTTAATGCCCCTACTCCTGTTAGCCCATCCCCCCACCCAAACCCCTCAACCCTGTTTGTTCTCTAAATTGAAGAGTCTCTTATGTTTTGTCCCCTTCCCTGTATTTATATTATTTTTGTTTTCCCTTCCCTTATGTTCATCTGTTCTGTGTCTTGAAGTCCTCACATGACTGAAGTCGTATGAGATTTGTCTTTCTCTGACTGAGTAATTTCGCTTAGCATAATACCCTCTAGTTCCATCCACGTAGCTGCAAATGGCAAGATTTCATTCTTTTTGGTTGCTGAGTAATACTCCATTGTATATATATACACCACATCTTCTTTATCCATTCATCTGTTGATGAACATTGGACTCTTTCCATACTTTGGCTATTGTCAATAACACTGCTATTAACATTGGGGTACATGTGCCCCTTCGAAACAGTACACCTGTATCCTTTGGATAAATACCTATTAGTGCAATTGTAGGGTCATAAGGTAGTTCTATTTTTGATTTTTTGAGGAATCTCCATACTGTTTTCCAGAGTGGCTACATCAGTTTGCATTCCCACCAGCAGTCCAAAAGAAATCCTCTTTCTCCACATCCTCGCCAACATCTGTAGTTGCTTGCGTTTTGACTGGTGTGAGGTGGTATCTCATTGTGGTTTTGATTTGTATTTCCCTGATGATGAGTGATGTTGAGCATTTTTTCATGTGTCTGTTAGCCATCTGGATGTCTTCTTTGGAGAAGTGTCTATTCATGTCTTTTGCCCATTTCTTCACTGGATTATTTGCATTTTGGGTGTTTGAGTATGATAAGTTCTTTATAGATTTGGGATACTAACCCTTTATCCAATATGCCATTTGCAAATATCTTCTCCCATTCTGTTGGCTGCCTTTTAGTTTCGCTGATTGTTTCCTTTGCCATGCAAAGCAAAGCCGTGCAGGAGACTTTTATCTTGATGAGGTCCCAATAGTTCATTTTTGCTTTTGTTTCCCTTGCCTCTGGACACATGTTGAGTAAGAAGTCGCTGAGGCCAAGGACAAAGAGGTTGTTGCTTGCCTTCTCTAGGATTTTGATGGCTTCCTGTCTCACGTTTAGGTCTTTCATCCATTTTGAGTTTATTTTGTGTACAGTGTAAGAAAGTGGTCTAGGTTCATTTTTCTGCATATCACTGTCAAATTTTCCCAACACCATTTGCTGAAGAGATTCTCTTTATTCCATTGGATATTCTTTCCTGCTTTGTCATAGATTAATTGGCCATATGTTTATGGGTCCATTTCTGGGTTCTTTATTCTGTTCCATTGATCTATGTGTCTGTTTTTCTGCCAATACCATACTGTCTTGATGATCACAGCTCATCATAAGCTCAAACCAAGAAATCCTTGGTTTTCTTTTTCAGGATTATTTTGGCTATTCAGGGTTTTTCTGATTCCATACACATTTTAGAATTGTTTGTTCTAGCACTGTGAAGAATGCTGGTGTTATTTTGATAGTGATTCCATTGAATATGTAGATTGCTTTGGGTAGTATCAACATTTTAACAATATTTGTTCCTCCAATCTATGAGCATGGAATGATTTTCCATTTTTTTGTGTCTTCTTCAATTTCTTTCATTTCAATGTATAGATTTTTCACCTCTTTAGTTAGGTTTATTCCTAGGTATTTTATGGTTGTTAGTGCAATTGTAAATGAGACCAATTCCTTTATTTCTCTTTCTGCTGCTTCATTATTGGTATATAGAAATTCAACCAATTTTTGTGCATTGATTTTATATCCTGAAACTTTGCTGAATTCATGGATCAGCTCTGGCAGTTTTTTGGTGGAATCTTTTGGGTTTTCCACATAGAGTATCGTGTCATCTGCACAGAGTGAAAGTTTGACTTCCTCCTCACCAATTTGGCTGTCTTTTATTTCTTTGTGTTGTCTAATTGTTAAGGCCAGGACTTCCAACTCTACGTTGAATGACAATGGTGAGAGTGGATATCCTTGTTATGTGAAGGATAACCTTAGGAGGAAAGCTCTCAGTTTTCCCTTTGAGGATGATATTAGTGGTGGGTCTTTCATATACTGCTTTTATGATCTTCTATCCCTACTTTCTTGAGGGCTTTTAATTAAGAAAGGATGCTATATTTTGTCAAATGTTTTCTCTGAATCTATTGAGAGGATCATATGATTCTTATACTTTCTTTTATTGATGTGATGTGTTGGTTTTTCTGCCAATACCATACAGTAACCTCCATACTGTTTTCCAAGGTGTGGCACCAGTTTGCATTCCCACCAATACAAGAGGGTTCCTCGTCTTCCATGTTCTCACCAACACGTGGTGTTTCTGGTGTTGCTGATTTTAGTCATTCTAACATGTGATGTGATATATCACATTGATTTTCAGATCTTTAACTAGCCTTGCATCCCAGGTATAAATTCCACTTGATCATGGTAAATAATTCTTTCAATATATTGTTGGATCTGGTTGCCTAGTATCTTGTTCAGAATTTTTGCATCCATGTTCATCAGGGAAATTGGTCTGTAGTTCTCCTTTTTAGTGGGGTCTTGGTCTGGTTTGGGGATCAAGGTAATGCTGGTCTCATAGAATGAGTTTGGAAGCTTTCCTTCCATTTCTATTTTTTGGAACACTTCAAAAGAACAGGTGTTAACTCTTCTTTAAATTTTTGTTAGAATTCCCCTGGAAAGCCATCCAGCCCTGGACTCTTGTTTTGGGGAGATTTTTTATTACTCTTTCAATTTCTTACTGGTTATAGATCTGTTCAAATTTTCTATATCTTCCTGTTTCAGTTTTGGTAGTTTATATGTTTCTCGGAAGTTTTCCATTCCTTCCAGATTGCCCAATTTATTGGTATATAATTGCTCATAATATTCTCTTCTTACTGTTTGTATTTCTGCAGTGTTGATTGTCATCTCTCCTCTTTCATTCATGATTTTATTTGTTTGGGCCCTTTCCCTTTTCTTTTTGATCACTCTGCCTAGGAGTTTACCAATTTTGTTAATTCTTTCAAACAACCAGCTCATGATTTCATTGATCTGTTCTACTGGTTTTTTTTAAATCTCTGTATCATTGACTTCTACTCTAATCTTTGTTATTTTCTGCCTTCTGCTGATTTGGGGTTTTATTTGCTGTTCTTTTTTGACCTCTTTAAAGTGTAAGGTTAGGTTGAATATCTGATACCTTTCTTCCTTCTTTAGGAAGGCCTGGATTGCTATATACTTCCCTCTTATGACCGACTGCCTTTGCTGCATCCCAGAGGTTTTGGGCTGTAGTGTTTTCATTTTCATTACTTTTTAATTTCCTCTTTAATTTTCAGTTAACCATTCATTCTTTAGTAGGATGTTCTTTAATCTTCAAGTATTCATGGTCTTTCCAAATTTTTTCTTGTGGTTGATTTCAAGTTGCATAGCGTTGTGATCTGAAAATATGCAAGGTATGATCTCGATCTTTTTGTACTTGTTGAGGGCTGATTTGTGTCCTACTATGTGATCTATTCTGGAGAAAGTTCCATGTGCACTTGAGAAGAATGTGTATTCTGCTGCTTTAGGATGAAATGTTCTGAATATATCTGTTAAGTCCATCCAGTCGAGTGTGTCATTCAAAGCCATTGTTTCCTTGCTGATTTTCTACTTACGTGATCTGCCCATTGTTGTAAGTGGAGTGTTGAAGTCCGCCACTATTATGGTATTATTATCAATGGGTTTCTTTATGTTTGTGATTAATTGATTTATATATTTGGGTGCTGCCACATTTGTAGCATAAGTGTTTACAATTGTTAGGTCTTCTTGGTGGATAGACCCCTTAATTATGATATAATGCCCTTCTTCATCTCTTGTTACAGTCTTTATTTTAAAATCTAGTTTGTCTGGTATAACTATGGCTACTCCAGCTTTCTTTTCACAACCATTAGCATGATAGATGGCTCTCCATCCCCTTACTTTCAACCTGCAGGTGTCTTTAGATCTAAAATGGGTCTCTTGTAAACAGCATATAGATGGATCTTGTTTTCTTATCCATTCTGATACCCTATGGCTTTTGAATGGAGCTTTTAGTCCATTGACATTTAGGGTGAGTACTGAAAGATATGAATTTAATGCCATTGTGTTGCCGGTAGAGTGGAGTTTCTGGTGGTGTTCTCTGGTCCTTTCTAGTCTTTGTTGCCTAGGGTCTTTTTGTTTTGTTTCATCTTCTCTCCTCAGAGAGTCCCCCTTAAAATTTCTTGCAGGACTCGTTTAGTGGTCATGAACTCCTTTAATTTTTCTTTGTCTAGGAAACTCTCTCTCCTTCTATTTTGAATGACAACCTTGCTGGATAAAGAATTCTTGGCTTCATATTTTTCCAATTCAGCACGTTGACTATATCCTGCCATTCCTTTCTGGCCTGCCAAGTTTCTGTAGATAGGTCTGCTGCTGTCTTCCCTTAGAGGTTAAGGACTTTTTTTTCTCCATACCGCTTCCATAATTCTTTCCTTGCCTGAGTGTTTTGTGAATTTGACTAAGATATGCCTTGGTGATGATCAGTTTTTGTTGAATCTAATGGGAGTTCTCTGTGCTTCTTGGATTTTGATGTGTATGTCTTTCCCCAGATTGGGAAAGTTTTTTGCTACAATTTGCTCACATAAAATTTCTACCCCTTTTTCTCTCTCTTCATCTTCTGGGACTCCTACGATTTGGATGTTATTCTTTTTAATAAGTCACTGAACTCTCTAATTCTTATATAATTACCTTTTGTCTTAGTTTCCCTCTTTTTTCCTACTTCATTATTCTCCATAATTTTTTCTTCTATATTGCTGATTTGCTGCTCTGCTTCATCCATTCTTGCCACCATAGAATCCATTCAAGATTGGATCTCAGTTATAGCATTTTTTATTTCATCCAGACTTGATTTTACTACTTTTATCTCTACAGAAAGGGATTCTATGCTTTTTACAACTCCAGCTAGTATTCTTATTATTGTGATTCTAAATTCTAGTTCAGACATCTTGCTTATATCTGTGTTTAAGCTCTGTCTATCATTTCTTCCTGTTCTTTCTTTTGGAGTGAATTCCCTCATTTTGTCATTTTCAGGGAAGAAAAATAATAAAATAAAATTAAAAATTAAAATTAAAAAATTAAAAACAACAAAAAAATTGAAATAAAGTAGCTAGATCCTAGGTGTGTTTTGGTCTGGCTGTTCAAAGAAGCTTGAAAGAATAGAGAAAAAAAGGGAAGGAGAAGAAAAAAAGAAAACAAAAGTAAGAAAAGTTTAAAAGTTAAAAATGTATATAATAAAATAGAATAAAATGAAATAAAGAAAGTGAAATAGAATTAAAAATTTTACAAAAACAGTAGAAAAAAACTTTAAAAATTTTAAAGGAAATAAAAAGAAATTTTTCTCTTTCTGTATCCAAGAAAAATAAAAGGAGAAAAAAAATTTTAAACAAAAGCAAAAAAAAAGGAAGAAAGAGAAAATGAATAAATGAACCACCAAACAGAAATAAACCCAGATGAAGTTACATCCAGTTTCCCCTAGAGCTCAAACTATGAAACACTCTATAGTCCGTACACTAAGTAGGCACAGAAGCTTGTGGTGGTCCTCTAGGGCATGTGCTTGGAGGGTGCAGTTGGGCAGGGCTTGGTGTAATGGCTCCATTCTCCACTAGGTGGCCCTACTTACCTTACTGGGGTGGATAGGTGTCATGCACATGCATGTGTATGCACATGCATGGGAGAGGTGGAAATGGCATCACCAGCTTCCTAGTTTCTGGCACAGGAACTTGGTGCTCTCACCGGTCTGCAATCAAGCACCCTCCTTTGTCTCAGGCTTCCGTCCATTCCCCACTTCTACACTATCCATGTCCAAGCTTTCAGCCTGCCAGGCAGCACCTCTCTCCCAAATTTTACCCCAGATGGGGCTGTGTTTCCAAACCCCTCACTTCTGAGAACCCTCTGGCTTCTACCCTCTCTGAAACTCTGGGGAAGGCCCCAGAGAATGTTTGTGTGATCATAGTGCAGCAGAGGTTCAGAGATTACGGCTAGGTGATGGCTTGCCACAAAAAAAGTTCATGCAATCACAGAGTGGCAAAGGTTTAGAGATTATGGGAAATCACAACACACAGTTGGTGCCAGGTTTCACCACATCTGGCATCTTTATTCCAATACCACCAAATGTGGCTGTTCTCCAACATCTGCTGGGACCTTTGCCTATGGAGAGGCCATATGGCCTCTAGCAAATGCCCTCCAAGCAGGGGAACTACTTCTCCCCATGTGGCCCACAGACCCCTTGGACCTCGCTGCCTGCTCCTTCTTCCCCACTAGAGCACCACCAGGCACTGAGCTCTGGAATTTCTGACTCTGTGCTCCCCTGTTTATAGAGTCCTAATGGCATTAAAACCCCATAAATGGTGTTGGGGAACAGATTTTTCATTCAGTCCCTTGTGAGTGTTTCTACTCTTTCTCTTTCTTTCCAGCTACTTTCAGGTGGAGTGCTTTTCCAGCACTCTTCCAATGTGCTTCACTCTCCCCCCCTTTCTCTTTCCTCTCTCTGCAAAAACAGCTCCCTACACTCTACGGCTTCTCTCTCTCCCCCAGTTCACCTCTCCGCACCATTTACCTGCTGAGTTCTGTGGCTCAAGTTATGCAGATTGTTGTATTAATCCTCAGAGCAATTTCCTAGGTGTGCAAGATGGTTTTGTGCTGACCTAGCTGCATTTCAGGGATGAGAGAAGCTGAGAACTTCCATGCTGCTCTGCTGTCTTGGCCCCTAGCTTCAACATTATTCTTAAGATTCCAAATGATAATGACCCAAATTGTCCAACAACAGTAAAATTAAGTATTTATACAATGAAATAACATACAACAATGACAATGAGTGAGCTACCTCTATGTTAAACAATATGGTTGAATCTCACAAACAATATCAATCTGTAAAATACAGAGACAGAAGACTACATACCTATGGATCCATTTATATAAAATTCAAAAACAGGCAAATCTAAGGTATGTTACTGAAAGTCTGGATGGTGTTTGTCTTTGCGGATTAGGTAAGGTTGATGATTGAAGGGATACAAGAGGAAGCCTTCTGGGGGCTGGAACTGTTCTGTGTTTTAAGCTGGCTGGTGATTACAGCAGTGATTTTTTTGTTTTTTACAAGTTCATTTATTTATTTTTGAGAGAGACAGAGAGAGAAAAAGAGAGAGAGAAAGAGAGTGCACAAGCAGGGGAGGGGCAGAGAGAGACGGAGACACAGATTCTGAAGCAGGCTCCAGGCTGTCGGCACAGAGCCTGACATGGGGCCTGAACCCACGAATCATGAGATTATGACCTGAGCCAAAGTCAAGACATTTAGCCAGGTAAGCCACCCAGACTCCCCCAGGAATGTTTTTGATGTCTACTTAGCTAAGCTGTCCACTTAGATTTTGAATACATTTCTATATGTTTGTCATACTTAACAATAAAAAAAATGTTTAAGTGAATATCCTTTAACCCAGCAATTTTATTTCCAAAAATTTAACGAAAAGTGTAACCTAAAGTTGATGTATGGTGTGAAAAGATATTTGTTGCAATGTTATTGATATGGTGAAAAATTGGAAACAATATAAAGATTCAACAATACAGTATTGGATCAATAAGTTAGACTATATCTCCCTAGTGGATATAACATATCTATTAAAATTGTATTTGTTCATGTTTACAGATATCATGTTATATTAAGTGAAAAAAATGGTTTATAAAATAGTACAAGCAATTGAACTCTAATTTTGGAAATACATGCATAGAAAACTATGGTAAAATAACCTGTATGTTAACAGTTAGTATCCCTATAGAGAATTTTGGATGCCACTTCCCAATTGTTCTGCAAATATAGATTATTAAGTTTATAAATAATAATAGCTACCACATATTGAACACTAACTGTGTGACAAATATTGAGAAAGATATAAAACATATTTTTCTTATTTAATCTTCACAAAAACCCAACAGGGTAAGTAAAATTATCTGCATTTTGCAGCTAAGGAGACTGAGTAGAAGTAAATATACAAGATCGAATAACAAAAAGTGGCCAAAGTATTTAACCAGGGTCTGCCTGGCTCCCAGCAAAGGCTCCATTCCACCACATCACCCAGCAAGATTGTAGTAAGAGTAAGTTTGGGGGCACCTGGGTGGCTCAGTCAGTTAAGCATCCAACTCTTAATTTTGGCTCAGGTCATGATCCCAGGGTCAGGCAATCAAGCCCCACATCAGGCTCTGTGCTAAGAGTGGAGACTGCTTGGGAGTCTCTCTCCCCTCTCTGCCCCTCTCCCCTACTCTCTCTCTCTCTCTTTCTCTCTCTCTCTCTCTCTCTCTATATATATATATATATATATATGGCATATATATATAGATA